>NC_092857.1:22062203-22187203 GCF_039878825.1 Excalfactoria chinensis | reverse complement strand
AAGGAAGGAAAATGTAGTGATGACAGCATTCATGGAACACTAAAAGTCTTCACTTTAAGCAAAAGAAATCACAGCAGCGCTGTTAGATTTCACAGAGTGCAGTGATATCACCCTTAAAAATGCTACTCTCCCTGGTCAGGTGAAAGGGCATTCATATATCAGCAGATTATTTCAGATCACATCCTAGCAAAAATAACTATCAAAAAAACCCAAAGCCAAGTACGCTGCTTATCTCAGATGTGTGAAAAAATTGTTAAAATGTGACAGAAACTTTAGAGCAGAAAAGTTAGGGTGAAGAACTTTACTGGGTGAGATATAGGTCTAAGACAGCTCATGGGTTCTAGACTGAATCAGGGTATCACTCCAGCCTGTAGGTTCCTACACATTTACTTATCAGATAGTTTAGTGTCTCAGCACTACTTCTGGATACCTGGTTATGTGTATGGGGTGAATCATTAAGGTGTTTTTCAATCCATATATTCAGTGAAAACTGGCTATACAATTGCTTTTTGTACCTTTTTTTTGCAGTGGACTCTAGAGTAGTTGGAATTCTTCTTAAATCCAACATGTTCATTGGGGTGTCCAGTTTCAGTGTAGTCAAGATATTTTGACTCTCTAGTTGTTGAGCAGTTTTAGACTGTGATGTTATTGAAGATGCTTTGGGCAGGCTCTGGTGTTTATGCTAGTTGGATTAAATATGACTTAAGCTATGCATATATCCAGTGTCACATTAAGACTAAGAGGTGGGATATGAGTCCCTAATTCTGGTGGCAGTCCTATGGATTCTCGACTGGAAGGCTATAGCTGAAGTGAAGTGTATGAAGCTCAGCCAGTGCACAGCATGGGTGGATAATTGGCACCATAAGACTTTTCAGTTGGAAGCTGCCCATCTCCATCACTGATGTGGGCTCCGGCACAAAAACAAAATTTAAGGCGGGGGAGTGAGGAGGGGAGGGCAGAGAAAGCAGGGATTGAAAGAGCAGGTACGAAATGAGAAAGCCTAATAATAACAGACAGGGGACTACAAAACACCCACCATCTCTTTTATAATAAAATCTAAACAAGCACGTTGATTTAAAAAAACAAAACAAAACAAAACAAAACAAAACACCATACTGTTGCTGTCTTTTGAAAATTGAGACAACTGCACTGTTTTGCATTAAAAGATGTTATCAGTCCAAAAGAGCAAGTATGGTCTTATACAACTAATATCTGCTAAAATGTACCTGACTGCATTGGAAATGTTGCAGTAGATTGGTATAGCAGAGAATAATGAACCGCTGCACCCCATTGAAATGTAATTACACAGCACTCTTGTTCTTAAACCTATAAGGTGAAAGAAAGATGAATAGTGAAAGTAAAAATCGCTGACCCTTCAAAGTTTAATTTACGTTATGCATTCCCTCGCCCTTCTGATAGGTTTTAGAAAGGTCATAATTTAGGGTATTTTGCAGTTGATAAATGATCTGTATGTTTGTATTCACACGCACCGATTGATTTGTTATAGCCAAAATATTGTTTCTATAACAACCTGCAGGTCCTTAACTAGGCAAACAGCAGATGAACGGGAATCCAAGTGGGAGGTGAAGCGAAATCCGATCCTGCTCAGAGGTCGAGGATCAGGAGGAGGAAGATGAGGAGGAGGAAGGAGAGAGGGAGGAAGTAATTCAACGTGAGCAGGGCAGAGCGCGGAAGTGAAGAGGATGGCAGCAAGTTCCTCGCGCTCTCCATGCCCTCTTTTCTCCTGCTCCTCTCCTGAGGCTCCTTGGTGCCCAGGGCCTGGTGTCTACCGGCTCTGCAGCTTGGATTGCTCCCAGGGTGCAGAGGGCTGCCGGGGCAATTTTCCCGCCTTTCCAGCCTTGGATGAGGCTCCCGTTTCCGGGCCCAGTTGATGCATTATGCATCAGGGCTGCCTGCAACTGACAGCCCCTCAGCCAGCGTCTACTTGAAAAGCAATGGTGCTAATCAAAGTCGACACATTTGAATGTCCAGACACACACACAGAGAAATTTACTAATCAAAAAGTGTATTTCCTAGGGCTGTCTCCAGAGAAATCCGCAGGAAGAAATTGGAATAATTTATTAGCTTACAAGTTTTCGTTGACAGTTAGCCCAAGGCTATTTATCTCTGTAATAGAGAACGTCTCCAATGTGGCAAAATTGACCAAATCAAACAGCTTTGATCAGAAAATGAATCTGGCAAGGCTGTCTGTCTGTGGGTCCCAGGGGAAAGGTGGGAAACAAACAAAAAGATTTAACAAGTGGTCAATAGGAGAAAGAGAGAATTTGCAGCCTGGAAAGTCAGAAGCCTGCAAAATCTTCGCACGCAAACACTGAAATGAATTACTGGAGAAATAAATTATGTCTCACATCATAACATTTAACATTGTGCTTGTGCGTAATTGGAGCTATGCAGCTCAATGTGATTCTTGCATTAAGGTAATGATAAATAACTGTGGGAGGGCAAAAATGTCTTAACTTCTCCTCAAAGGAGACCAAAATATGGGAGGATTCTGTGTCTTCAACACAGCTCTAGCATCTTCACGGTAGTTTACACGTACCATCTTTTATTAATACCTGTTTTGATACCAGACCCCCAATAGCCTGATTTATGCTGAAAGCACAAGACCATGCCAAACCTTGTTCTAAGTTAACAGGCATGTGTTTCAGCTGCTTCCCTGCATAATCCAGGTGTGATTTTGACCATCTTCTTTTTGGTCATTGAAGGCTCTTTAAGTCTAAGATAATTAAAAACAACAGCTTTGGGGGATAAAAGACAAACTTGCACCTACAAAAATTTCTTTTCAAATTAAACTAGGCTCACCTTCCCTAAGAAAGGAAACCTTTACATATCAAAGATCATCTGGCAACAGACAATGTGGAAAACAAATTCTGGGATAGCAATTAAGAGCTTTTACTTTACCACCACTCTTCTATTTTTTTAATATTATTTGGTACTTATTATTTCTGTTCATCCATATGTAAAATGAGATAATAATAGAAATGAAAAATTCTTGCTTGTTTTGAATTAAACTGCTTTATGATCTTTAAGTACAGACATTTTGGATGCTTTTAGCATTACTACAATATATTCTCAATGTTATTGCCTTATGGGGAACAAAACAGCAACAGGACCAATTCTTGATGCCCTTCTGTTAAGAATTGTAGCTTTTCTCCTCTGGAAGCAATGAGTTTGTTTAGGTACATGTATTACTGGCTTTAACCAGGAAAAGGTAGAAATAGTGTTTCTCCTGGTCCCCATAATAAATTTTTGTAGATAATGTGATAGAAACAAAAGTGCAGGCACATCTTATGTTAATAACAAAAGATCAGCAGTTTTGCTTTGTTTATATTGGTGAATTGAATAAGCAACCTGCAAACTGAACCACTCAAACAAGTTCAGATTGAAAGCACTCCAGGCAGCCTAGTCAGATATCCAGCAGGAAACTGAAGGCGACAGGCAACCTTCTCACATCTTTCTAGGCCATTTGATGGGACTGTAAGTCCTCACACCTGATCTATATTGTTACCTGTGCTTAGGGAGATCAGTAGGGAATGGCCTGGGAATTTATTTATTTATCACTGTTTGAGGTGATAAATTTATCAGTATTTGATGAGAAGAGAGGTTAGCCTCTTGAACATTGCTCATGAGATTGAATTTTGAATGGTTTTGCATTGTTGTATGAAACCTCCAAACAAGCTATTTTTATACTTTAAAAATGCAAGATATTGCCCTGGAAACTCTGTCTATTCATAATTTGAAGAGTGCTAGCACCCATGTATGCTATGCTTGGATATCACTGGGCTGAACTATTAAGTCCTTAATGAATTCTAGGGCTCTCTGAAGGCAAGGGGGACTTCTGCTTTATTAGGAATTTGAGATTAATTTATATTTGTATCATAATACAGAATCATAGAGTTATAGGATGGTTTGGGTTGATAGAGACCTTGAAGGTTATCCAGTTCCAACCCTCTGCCATGGACAAGGTTGCCAGCCACCAGCTCAGGCTGCCCAGGGTTCCATCCAATCTGTCCTTGAACACCTTCAGAGATGGGGCATCCACAGCTTCTCTGGGCAGCCTGTGCCAGTAACTCACTCTCTACATGAAGAACTTGTTCCTAACATCTAAACAAAATCTCCCCTCTTTTAGTTAGAAGCCATCCCCCTTGTTCTGTCACTGTCAGACCACGAGAAAAGTTGGTCCCACTCCTGCTTGTAAGCTCTCTTCAAGTACTGAAAGGCTGCAAGTGTCTCCAGAACCTTTACTTCTCCAAACTGAACAAGCTCGGCTGTTCTAATCTTTCTTCTTAGGAGATGTGTTCTAGCATTCTTATTATCTTCATGGCCCTTCCTGGGACCCGCTCCAACAGCTCCACATCCCTGCTGTACTGGAGGCTCCAGGGCTGGACACGGTGCTCCAGATGGTGCCTTATAAAGGCAGGGCAGAGGGAGACAATCACCTCCCTCTCCCAGCTGGCCACCCCTCTTTTCAAGTAACCCCAGGTACTGTTGGCCTTCCAGGCTTGTAGCAGTACACTGCCGGCTTGTGTCAAGATTTTTGTCCACCTGAGTCTGTAAATCCTTCACAGGACTTCTCTCAATGAGTTCTTCTCACTGTCTGTATATGTCTGGGATTGTCTCAACCCATGTGCAACACCTTGCACTTGGCCTTGTTGAACCTCATTCAGATCATGGGGGCCTGATTCTCGAGCGTGTTCAAGCCCATTTAGATAACATCCCTTCTTTCAGTTGTATCAACTGCATTGCTCAGCTTGGTGCCACCAGCAAACTTGCTGAGAGTAGACTTGATCCCACTGTCCAGATCATCTGGATGAGGAGCTACGAGATATGGTTTAGTGGCTTGTGGTAGCAATGGTAATGGGAGGACAGTTGGACTAGATGATCTTGTAGGTCCTTTCCAACCTTGTGATTCTATAATTCTATGATTCTGTGATCTGCACTGCTTGTGGATTAAATAAATATTGAAATGGCTTAATTAGAATTTCTATGTAATTTGTCAAAGGTTAGTGTTTTCATGTCTTAAAAGCATAGAAAGGAGGTGTAAATGGTAAGCCCAAAGAGAGACCATGTTCCCAGTCCCATCACTTGTAGTGATTCACTTCTTAAAACATTGAGTCTTTCAAGGGTTTCAAGGCCTTTGTACCACAAGTATCTGAACTGATGAGTTTGTATCTTTGTACCTTTGCAACTGAAGTCAATATACTCTTCAGATGCACAGCTGTTCCTATGAGATCTTCTGTCTCAAGCTGTGCACCCTAGATTGGTAGATAATTTTCAAAGTATTTCCCTCTGTGACACTTTACTTGCATTTCCCTTTCTGTAAAATGAAATACATACTTCAAAAGCTCTGGGTGCTCCACATAAAAAGAATTGTATTTGTGTTTATACAAACGAATTTGGAAAACAGGGATTTTTCTAATGGCTTTTGCAGAATTTAAATCATTGAATTTTAAAAGTTGCAACTAAGGTGGAATTAGATGTTCTCCTTATATATGCAATAAGTTGGATGTATATTCTAGAGGAAAATGCAATAGTATAGAAGAGGTAATGATGAAACCCAGTATGATTTAAGATTTTCTGAAAGGACCAAAATATATCAGATCCTGGTAAAAGACAGGGAGGGATTCATTTGATCAGCTGCAGATGTTTGTCTCTTCTGAAGGAACAGGCTCATTTTTGTTCTGAGTCATCTAATCACAAAGCAATAGTCTAAAACTGTCTGGATGGATTATAAGAAAAAGTTGTGTTTATTAGGAGAGTTAAAGGTATCCAAGGGTAAATCTTGAAAGTTAAGCATGTCTAGTTCAGTGGAAATAATATATGCTTGGCTCAATCCAGAGTTTACTGAAACCAATTGGATTCTCCTCTGTAGTTTTAGTGAGTAACAAACATAATCGTTCTGTGCTTCCTTCCCTACTTCACTCTCAAGCCTACCTCCACTGTGGGAGTGAGGAATAAACTCTCATAGCTGCAAAGTACATGCATAGCTAGGAGGACTGGCTTACTCAAGAACAAGGTTTAAGCTTGAAATTCATAGAATCATAGACTCATAGAATGGCTTGGATTGGAAGGGACCTCAAGGATCATCAAGGTTCAACTCCCCTGTCTCAGGCAGAGCCAAAAACCTCCATATCTAGATTTTAGATATGGTATATCATACTAGACCAGGTTGCCCAGGGCCCATCCAACCTGGCCCCAAACACCTCCAGGGATAGGGCATCCTTGGTGTACACTATTCATCACTTTGTTACAGTAGTTTGGTGTTCCAAGGGTATAAATCAGAGACATACTGATGTAATGTGGGAAACTTAACATATACTTGTTACATTTTATGCTGTTTTTATGCTGCATGACTGCAGAAAATTGTTTGTATATAGCCCTAGGCTAATGGTTTTGACTGCGTGGTCCTGAGGAATAGCTGAAGTCACACACTTGTTCAAAATTTGGCTGATGAATACCTAGGGATGTCTAGGGTTTCATAGCCAAATATGCATATACATAAGTGGAAAATAAGGGCTACTTAGGTGAGTATTTGCCAGGGATTTAACATACGAGTAGGAGTGGATTGCATGTAGAAAGAAATGCAAAGTAAACGAGGCAGGGCTGCTATGCTAATAGCTGAAAACAACCTGATCCATCTGTGCATTGGAGAAGGAAGCAAGGAGCCTCAATGACCAAGCAGCTACTTTTGCTCACAACGGGCAAATAAACGTGGTTTATTTTGCTATTGGCACAAGATGCACAGTTGTAACTGACAGCAAAACACAGGCTCACAGTTTAGGGATTGAAGGTCACTTGCAGTACAGTTACATTAATGAGGTTCAAGCTGACATGGACAGCACAAGTGATCAAGTTGGCAAGAGAAGAAATAAGAAAAAAAAGATAAGAGACAAAGGAGATAGGAGAGAAGAGGAGGGGAGAGGAGAGGACAGAGAAGGGAAAGAGAAAAAGAAAAGGAAAGGGAACAGGAAAGGAAAAGAGAAAGGGAAGGAAAAGAGGAAGGTAAAGGGAAAGGGAAGGAAAAGAGGAAGGGGAAGAGAAAAAGGATGGAAAGGGGAGGGAAGGGAAAAGGAAAAGGATTTCAGTGTATACAGATTTAATAAACTCTGGACTGGGGAATGCAAGTAAAGGAAAAGCTAGTTGATTTCTCTCTCTCTTTTTTTTTTTTTTTTTTTTTTTTTTTTTTTGCCTTTTGTTTTTTCTCCCTCCCAGAAACAGCATCTATTATGTGATCTGGGATGCAAGGATCTTACTAAATGGTATGTAGCAAAAGTCTACATAAAAAAAACTTATTTGTTCTCTGACACTGAGGACATCTGCGCCCAACTCAAAGCTAATGTAATGCATTTCTCTGTGTGCCTCTGCTAGAAGTGGTGTGGCCAAGAGAGTAGTATAAGCTGCAGTGTACAAAACACCACTGACTATGTTTTCTTTTTTGTCATGCTGAAAATGCATATCACCAAACATCAGCCAAAATTTTCCCATTTGTATCTTACTTTCCTTGATGTGATTTATTTGAATCCTGTCTTCTTCCTCACACACACACACACACACACACAAATACACACACACACACACACACACAAAAAGAGTTGCATTTTTTTAATCTGCTTGTGCAGGGCTTGATGTTCCCTTAAGTTTGCAGATGAATATTTTCTTGGCAGTATAGTCTTTAGATTTCTTTTATTTTATTAATATTCTGCCCCTCCCTCACCCAAAGTTATTAATCTTCATCAGGATGTCCTTGGTGCTTTGTCTCAGGCTCTTCTGCACACCACAAAGTGTCTATGAGAACTTGGGCTGAATAATACTAGACCGTAGCACAAAGGTGCTCAGTAAGATGCTGGCATTGGTAGGGCTTGCCACTGCCTTCAGCTCACTGTTATTTCATTTTACTTTTCTTTATTATTTTATTCAATTGAAACCATCTCTAGAAATAACCTGTTTGTACTGGTTTTGAGGAAAGAACATTAGAATTTGTAATAGTTTCTTCCATTCTGATTTTACATAGCAACATTTTCTAGATAATGTGATAAACCACAGCAAGTGTCTTAATTTATGTTTTGATCTGATACACCTAAACTGAAAGGCTTTTAGCACAGTATTTTCCCTCAGTGTAAAACAAAAACACCACTGAAAGAAAAGCAACCTATAAAATCCAACTCTGACAATTTTTGTAATCGTTTTTAGCAAGGGGCTTTCAAATAAAACTTTAGTCAAGAATATTGTGATTAAATACTGTGCCACCCCCACATTTTTTAATGCAGGATCCCATATGTAAATGTAAAGGGTTATTCCATGTATCCAAATTGAAGTAGCAGGAACATCAAAGAACCAAAGTATTCAAGGTCTATGTCACCATCTAAATCCCAGGAGTGCAGAGAAAACCATAACCCATTTCAGGTTGCTCATAAGGGCAGGCCTGTGCTCGACTACCCTTTCAAATAACACCACTTCTGCTTTTATCACCCATTGCCCTCTATCAGGTCATGCAGCAAGGTCAAGCTGTCCTGACAGGTTAAGTGTGCTCACAGTGTAAGAACGTGTGTAATTTATTTTGATACTTCTTTATGTACATTATGTCATTTCAGAGTGATGCTGAGGTAGGCTGATCCCCTTGGGACCAGACAGAGAGGATTTCTGAAGGAAAGTTCTAAAGTGACCTAGGAATCAGAACAAAGCTTAGTACAGATCTTGTTGACTAGTGGGACTGCAGAAAGTCTTCTTCATTGTAGGGATCAGAGCTGTTTTCCTACTCTGAGTATTTCTTCTTGTCTTTCCTTTGTTAGAGAGTCCCGTCCACTCCTACCAGTCCTAAGCAGGGCTTCAAGACTTTTTTGAAACCACAGATTTTCAAAGATGCAGGACCCAGCTCCCCATGCATCAGTAGGATTTCCCAGCTGAAGGCCCTTCAGATTGAAATTTCCTTCCCTTCACAATTCACTAGAGCGTAAGTCTACCCGCATTTGGGCATGATATAAGACACAGACCCTGTATAGGCTCTTGTCCTTCACAGAAGAGCACAGAAGGGAACAAATCAGGCCAAATCCATTTTTAATCCAATGGCACAACTGATCTTTTATGTCCTTATCTTCTGGACAAAGGGCAGTGGGGAGGAACAAGCCTGCAGTGATGGACAGAGTTTGATTGCCTGAAAGTATGAGAGACTAGGCTTGTTGGGGGAGAATTTTCCTTCTTGTTCTTGCAGAAAGGTAATGCATAGCAGGACAAGGGCATGGGTATTCAATGGGTACTCTTCTGGTGTAATTCTGCAGGCAAATATTGCAGGCCTTTGGCATCATTACCTCACTATGATTATCCACCACCTCTGAGAAGAAGAGATATGTTTTAGCAATAAGAATGAATTAACATTGGATAAACCTCTAAGGTCATCTAGACCAACATAAACCCATTACCGTCATGCTCACTGAACTGTGTCCCTCAGTGCCACACCTACACGTTTCTTGAACACCTCCAGGGACAGTGACTCCATCACCTCCCTGAGCAGCCCGTTCCAATACTTGACCACAGTTTTGGAGAAGTTTACCTTAGTATCCAACCTGAACCTTCCTTGGCACTACTTGAAGACGTTCCTTCTCCCTGTCACTAGTTACATGGGAGAAAAGGCTGACCCTTACCTTGCTACAGCCTCCTTTCAAGCAGTGAATAGGGAGGTAAGCTCTTCCCTGAGCCTCCTTTTCTCTAGATTAAGCAATCCCTGTTCACTGTCTCATGTTAATCTGGCTGCCAGCTGACACCCTCAGATTCTTTTCCTCTGTACATCTCTCTAGACAGTCCACCCCAAGTCTGGAGCTTGGGGCTGTCATAAACAAAGTCCAGAACCTGGTACTTGGTCTTGTTGAACCTTACCCCATTTATCTCAGTCCACTGATCCAAACTGAGGTTTAACAAAAGGAAGTGTAGAGTCTTGCACCTAGGAAGAAACAATTACATGCACCAGTACAGGCTGAGGGAAGACCTGCTGGAGAGGATCTCTGCTGAGAGGGACCTGGGTGTCCTGGTGGACGACAGGTTGGCCATGAGCCAGCAGTGTGCCCTTGTAGCCAAAAAGTCCATTGGCATTCTGGGGTGCATTAAAAAGAGCGTGGCCAGCAGGTCGAGGGAGGTGATCCTCCCCCTCTACTCTGCCCTGGTGAGGCCTCATCTGGAATACTGTGTCCAGTTCTGGGCTCCCCAGTACAAAAAAGACAGGGATCTCTTGGAAAGAGTCCAGCGGAGGGCCACAAAGATGGTGAAGGGCCTGGAGCATCTCCCCTGCGAGGAGAAACTTAGGGAACTGGGTCTGTTTAGCCTTGAGAAAAGAAGGCTGAGAGGGGACTAGATCCAGGTTTATAAATACCTGAGGTGTGGGAGCCATAGTGGCGAGGCTGGTCTCTTTACAGTGAGGATGAAGGAGCACTGGAACAGGCTGCCCAGGGAGGTGGTGGAGTCTCCTTCTCTGGAGATATTCAAGACCCGCCTGGACGTCCACCTGTGCAATGTGGTGTAGGGAACCTGCTTTGGCAGGGGGTTGGACTCGATGATCTCTAGAGGTCCCTTCCAACCCCTACAATTCTGTGATTCTGTGATTCTGTGAAACTATTCACATGCCTCTTAGGGCCTGACTTGGTGCCATCTACAAACTTACTAAGGGTACATTCAATCCCCTTGTCTAGAACATCAGTAACGATACTGAACAGGACAGGCCTTAATACTCACCTCTGCAGAGCACCACTCCAGCTGGATTTAACTCCATTCACCACCACTCTCTGGGCCTGGCCATCCAACCAGTTCTTTAGCCAACAAAGAATATGCCTGTCCGAGCCACAGGCTGCCAGCTTCTCCAGGAAAATGCTATGGAAGACAAAGGCTTTACTAAAGTCTAGGTAGCTTACATCCACAGCCTTTCCCTCAATACATACACATATAAGAGATGAAGCACTCTGAGCAGGCACTCCTCACTGCATATCTGTGCCCATGGCATGTGTTTCAGTGGAATGAAAATTAATTTATTTGGCTTAACTTTTGGATTCTGTTTGCTTATTTATTTGTTTACATTTGTTTCCATCTTTCATGTTGTTAATGTACTTCCACTTCATTAGCAAATGCATAGCCCTTCAGAGGCACTAATGTTATGTGAATGTTTTAATTTGTACTTTTAGTCTGCTTTCCTAAGCTGTTGCTCCAGGAGACATGCCAGGTGTTCAGGAAGCCATGTGCCATTCTACCTCTGGCAAAGGCTCCTAGATATGCTAGAAAAGTGATAGCTAAAATAAGCCCACTTTCTCTCTTCATCAGAATGATGTGATTAATACTTACACTACCATTCTTCTCAAGGACTTACAGACTTCAGACCCTCTGTGTTACAGCTATAAATGGCTTATACTGATAATTTCCATGTGTAAAACAAAATAAAACTGTTCTAGTGAGAGCCTTTCTCGTAACAAAGAAATAGGCTTCCATATCAGTCAGAATATTTTAATGAATTGTTTTTGCATGAGCAAGACTTCTCCCAAATTTCTTATGCATCTCTGTCAGCAGATGCTTTCCAGGCAGCGTCTCTCTCAGACCTTTGGTCATTATCTTCCAATGTCACCCAGCTAACTATCACCATGGGCTGGAAATCACTCATGAATCATGACTTCAGCAAGTCTCTAGGACCTCAGATCTCCTCTGACCTTAAGCACTCTCTTCAATGCCATTAAATAAATTAAATGTTTAAATTACCTATATTAGCTTTAATTGTATAATTATAGAGTCAACGAGAAATAAATCTATAAAGGGGAAACTCTAATCTAAAAAAGGACTTGCCCTCACTTCGGACTTGATGAACATGCCAGTGGAAATGGTAGCAGCTGTAGCCTCTGTAAGAAAGCCAGCTTGTTTCAAGCTTTCCTTAACTACAGCCATGTAATAAAAATAAAACCAGAAAAGGTGGCTGAGGGCAAATTTCCTCATCTTGTTCCCAGCATATGCAAGAGAAGACAGCTGCTTTCCATGTTTTTGTTGGGATGGGAGGTAGGGAAAGCCTTCCTCCAAGATATGCATGTTCTGCAGACAGAGACCAGGGAAAGTGAAAGACAAATAGGAAAACTTTAGAACTAATCAAAATATCTTAAAATAGAATTGTTTTTGATGTGAACATTGTAATTAGAAGATTAATTTAACTTAATTAAATCAAATTAAGTTTAATTATCTTAGCTTTAGCTTAGTTTAATGCTGTCCATTTACATATCCAACAGGTCTCATGTATCTCCATTTATTTACCTGCAGACCCTCCCAGTGAATAAGGGCAGTTGGGAAGATAGTGTGATCCAGTTTTCTAGAACCTTGGCCCCTAATTTAGGAGGTAGAATGAAGGCTCAGGAGAAAACCTGTCTTCAGTAATAGGTCTCTGGGTGCAGATGCATTCTAGGGATCAATGGAGAAATCATACCCAGGCACAGGCAACTCAATGGGATGTAACAGGAGCTGAGTCCTTTGCTTTGCAATCTCTTGCCTGTAGAAAGGCCACCATATAGAATCATAGAAGCATCTTGCAGGATGATTGCAGCTCTTGTTTCCTCTGTGTTTTGAGCAAGAGAACAAGCTGTGCAAGTGACTTGCATTGCAAGAGCAGGATGCAATACTTCTGCTGTTTTCAAGTAGTATTTGTCTTCAGTTTTCTGCTATTATGCTGGCAACATGTTGTTGCTGCCCTCCATGTCTGAGTGGTTAATAAAGTTGATGTATGCTGTATTTCTGTCAAGAGTCCATCAAGCGTATTTTATTTAGCCTCCAGTAAGTCCCTTATTTGCTACTCTGTGGGCTGCTTCTTCACAGTCATCGATTCCATAAAAAAAAAAAAAAACAAAAAAAAAACCAAACACAAAACAACAAACATCTTTACAGCATACAGCCAAAGTAGCCATTTACAGATGAAAGAAGTGTATTCAATATTAGCACCTACTTGCAGTTAGCTCTGTCTCTGTTGACATTACCGTTTCCACTTCCATTGCTAAAATGTATGTGGAAAGTGGAAAGTGTATGTTATTGTGTGACTCAAACTGATTACAGTGATTTTGACTTAAAAGTAAGCGTGAAGAGCCATAGCTTGGTTTCCCAGTCAGTTTAAGTAAAAATCATGAGGTAAAAAGGCCTCCTTTCTTTTCCTGGAAAGAGTCTTTTCACCTTTAGTTAGACTTCCTCATGAAAGAGTTTCCTTTATCTGCTGCAGACTTTAGCTGATGTTCCTCCTCAGTGCTCTGTTCCCACTCTCCACAAGAGTGGAAAAATACTCCCTGAGGAGGAGGAAGGGATAAGGTTTACTTCTTGCACCTGCAAAAGTAGGAGCAAGGGGTGCCAAACACTCTATAGCAACAATAAAGAAGAAGCTCTGTTGTTTCCTCCACCCAGCAGCTCCAGGAAATGAGGATCACGCTTTATAAAGACAAACTGTTGTTGCATCAGATATACTGAAAAAGAGATTGCAGGGAAGCTGGGCTATGAATTGATTCTCATTGATTAAATTCTCATCTTGTCCTGCTGGAATAGTGGAGAAGATCTGAAGGATCCTGTTGTCTGACAGGGCCACATAAATCCAAGTATTTATGTCAAAGCACCTGAGAAGTATCCAGTTTTGGACTTTATAATTGAACATAAAACTAGTGCTGGTTTTCAAAGGAAATTAAGACTGAAAATCAGTAGCAGCTGCCCTCACTCTTTCAAAAGTCTCTTCAGTGTTCTGAATGATGTTTTTGGTGAATAAGATTATAAATAGACCAGGGAGAGAAAAGCAAAATCAAATTCAAAGGAAATAAAAAGAAATGACACAGAAAGAAAAGACAAATCAAGAAAAAGAAAAGAAAGATGAGATCAATTAGTTCTCAGATGCTGAATAACTGAGCGATGTATCCACACAGTTTAAATGATCTACTTGCAAACTTTACTATAAAATTATGTTTTTGAGATATTGCGGGGTGAATAGGACAGCTCAACTGAAGAACATCTTCCTTCATAAACACAACAGGCAGCTCCTGGTGAATAGCGCATAAACCAAATCTTTGCTAGAGAGCAGTAGTCAAGCATCTAAAATAAAATATGCATATCCAAGGCCCACGGCAAAGAATACTACAGAGACATCCAGGTGTGCACTGGTGGAAGCCAGTGTGTCCATCCAACACAACACCTTAAAGCCTCATCTCCTTAGAAGAATGTTGCCCCTAGTGGCACAGACTGTGCAATAGTGTATCTTTGTGCAATTTCTCACATCACCTACAGAGTCCTTCCTCATGGAAGTCACTTTGCCCAAGCCCAGCATGGCTAAATCAGAGCTTCATCCAGCTCTTTTTCTGGATACTGGACACTGCTCACTTACCCTCAAATTGCACCCTAAAGATCAATTGTTCTGGGATGCCGACAAACAAACTTGACAGTGTTCAAGCTGCTAATGGATGAGTTGATATCATACCCATCAATATTACACTTCCCTGATCTTGTTCTGATTAAACTGTTGTCCAGTCTGTATGTTCCTGAACACAGTATGCTTCTGCTTTTGTTGTAGAACTGGTGCCCCCTCCCTCTCCCCCTTTCCCTTTCCCTCTCTCTCCCCCTTTCCCTTTCCCTCTCTCTCCCCCTTTCCCTTTCCCTCTCTCTCCCCCTTTCCCTTTCCCTCTCTCTCCCCCTTTCCCTTTCCCTTTCCCTTTCCCTTTCCCTTTCCCTTTCCCTTTCCCTTTCCCTTTCCCTCTCTCTCTCCCTCTCCCTCTCTCTCTCCCTCTCCCTCTCCCTCTCCCACTCCTCCTCTCCTCTCCTCTCCTCTCCTCTCCTCTCCTCTCCTCTCCTCTCCTCTCCTCTCCTCTCCTCTCCTCTCCTCTCCTCTCCTCTCCTCTCCTCTCCTCTCCTCTCCTCTCCTCTCCTCTCCTCTCCTCTCCTCTCCTCTCCTCTCCTCTCCTCTCCTCTCCTCTCCTCTCCTCTCCTCTCCTCTCCTCTCCTCTCCTCTCCTCTCCTCTCCTCTCCTCTCCTCTCCTCTCCTCTCCTCTCCTCTCCTCTCCTCTCCTCTCCTCTCCTCTCCTCCTTTTTAATTTGTATTTCTCTCTTCCTCTTCCTCTTCTTAAAAATATCCTATACTGAAGTTCTTAATGTTATGCTATATTCCATTATTCCATTACATTAGAAGCTATGATGTCAGCAAAATATTTACCTTATTTAAAGCCCTAATGTTACTAGTCTTAGAATGAAAATACTGTAGCTTTATTTGGCCTTCCTAAAATTTATTCTTTCTTGCTACATGCTGAGAAGTCAAAGTGAGGGCATGCAAGATAGCTGGGTTTTTGATATCCAGATCTCTTCGCAATCTTGGAAAGGTTCACAGTGTGTAAACTGAAGTCACTTCAGGGCAGCTCTTACTTGCATGACTGCCTACTGAACTGCTCACAGAAGCTTTCCTTGCACTGGCAGCTTTTTAGACTGCAGGTTTTTCTATCCAAATTGGCTTTACTTGATTGTGTTTTCTAATCAACTGGATTCAAATAATTAAAAAAAAAAAAAAAAAGACAGAATAATGGACTTTTGAAAAAATATTTCTAAAAATATATTCAATGGAAAATATTTTGTTGCTGTTGTTGTTGTTTTGTTTTTTAATAAATAAAATAACGGGTCACAACTGCTATGCTTTATGAAAAGATTTACATTCTAATCTAGAAACTCACTACCTGGTAACACAAAAATATCAGTTCAAAAACCAGAATGCTCCAGGCCCACACAATTGACAAATGGCCCACTTGTTCTTCAGGATTGGACTCTCTTGCCATACGTCCTCCTCAGTACATAGTACTCCAGGATGACTTCCTTTGCTGGAAAAGAGAGTTCCTGGTGCATCACATCTCATGCAAGGGCCAATTAATAGTGAAAAACATGACCATGAAACTCCAGTACAGCATAAGCGCAACAATGATTTTTTAGATGGACTAATTTGTGTCTCTGATCAAAATCTTGTCTTCAGTTTTTAATCAGAACAGAAATGCTGACCTGTTCTAACAAGTCAATATCTTTTACTGAACTATCAGAAACTGATGTCATTTTTTTCAGTAACTTATTTCTAAAAATAATATACTGATTATGCCTGGATCTGGACTAATTTCTAGATCATATCTCTGATGGTGCCTATTATATAGTAGTACAACATAAGAATTCTGCTACTACTCACTTAAAACCACTCACTTATTTTTCTTGGGGACACTTGCCACTCACAGTTAAATAAATAAAAATCCCAAACATACCTCCTTCCTCTTGCTCTTGTTCACATGTTCACACTCCATTCATAAGATGTGACAGATTACATTGCATCCATTTGCTACAAATGACATAGATGTTGTATTGGATATGAAGATCCTGGAGGGAGAAAAAGAAAAAAGAGACTGAGTAAAAATTCCATAGGCAGTTGTAGGGCAGATGGGGGGGTTTGAAGCCAAAAGAAATTGGACATGTCCAGGCCACATGTGAGAGGACAAAAGTAAAGAAGAAGGTGTTTCAACAGAGAAGGATAATTTACAAGGAGGAAGATGACAGGCACAGATGAGAAGCAGATGATCACAAGGGAGAAAAGCAGGAGGGCATATCAATGTATGAATGTGTGTTGGTGTGAGAAGCTGATAGGCGAAAGGCAAAGAAAGAGGAACGATGCAAAGGGATATCAAGGAGAATGAAACAGAAGGAATATGTGCAAATATCAAAACTCCTCTAGGTGAACTCTCTTGATTTGCCCTTTCCCCCTTTCACAAAATACAAAGAATAGCTGAAAGATTTTTGACAGAGAGGATGTCCATTCTGGTCAGTAGCTGTGACAACAAATGTGCACCATTCAACCAACCCAAAATCCAGACCAGTCTCCAAAGACCAAAGGCTTTTTCAAAAAAGACATATTGTGACTTCTGATATCACATCCAGAGAAATGCTTATATAAAACTGTTTACCTAATGAACCTTCAGAATCCTGAGTAATTTTGGATACATTTATTTCTGATACATTTATTTCTCAATGGAAGCAAGCTTAAAAGGAGATAAAAATAAACGTTTTTTGAAGTGCCTTTGTACTAAGAGACTTACTGGGATTGTACCACATAATGTTGTCATGGTTTACAAACTTGGACAGTGGTGTCAGATGGTTGCCCCTGCCTCTGCATATGCTTCCTGGTAGAGCTGAAAAGGAATAAACTGCATATGCACTGAATGCAATTTGATCACAGTAATGGGAGGCCTCACAAAATGCGAGGTGCTGGACTTGGGTTGGGGCATTCCCAGGTATTTATGCAAACTGGGGGAAGATCTCCTTGACAGCAGCCCTATGGAGAAGGACTTGGGGGTCCTGGTGGATGAGAAGCTGGACATGAGCCAGCAGTGTGCTCTTGCAGCCTGGAAGTCCAACTGTGTTATGGGCTGCATTATAAAAGGGGTGGGTAGGAGGGAGAGGGAGATGATTGTCCCCCCTCTACTCAGCTCCTGTGAGGCCCCATCTGGAGTGCTGCATCCAAGCCTGGGGTCCCCAGTACAAGAAGAACGGGTCCAGAGGAGGGCCATTAAGAAGAGGGCTAGGGCACCTCTCCTATGAGGAAAGGTTGAGGGAACTGGGCTCATTTAGATTGGAGAAGAGCAGGCTCTAGGGAGACCTCATTGTGGCTTTCCAGTAATTGAAGGAAGCGTATAAACAGGAGGAAGAACAACTTTTTGTGTTGGTTGATTGATAGTGATAGGATAAGGAGGAATAGTTTTAAACTAAGACAAGGGAGGTTTAGGTTAGGTATTAAGAGGAAGTTTTTCACTCAGAGGGTGGTGACGCACTGGAACAGGTTGCCCAAAGAGGTTGTGGGTGCCCCATCCCTGGAGGCATTCAAGGCCAGGCTGGATGTGGCTCTGGGCAGCCTGGACTGGTGGCTGGTGACCTTGCGCAGACCAGGGGGCTTGAAATTAGGTGATCATTGTGGTCCTTTTCAACCCAGGCCATTCTGTGATTCTATGAAAATCTTAAAACTCTCAATCAAAAAATAAATGTATTCCATTTTTCTGTATTGAGGCCTGGTTAGAAACCTCACTCAAGCATGGTAAGTCAAGGAGAAGTAATCTCAAATTCGACTGTCTTCAGTTGTTGGGATAAATTAGATATTACTGCTTTTCAACTTGCTACTGCCTCATATCACAGAAGCATTACAAGAGCCTGCTACTATAACAGTCATGTCTTTTGGATCTGAACATCTCTGAACAAATCCTCTACCATTTGTCCATGTCATCTTTTTACCCACTGCAGTAATACCAGAGCAGCATATACATGTATTTTATTTTTAAAGAGGAGTAAGCAGGAAAACCACACATCCTGTGCCTTATCAGTATTGGCAGTTACCTCTGGTCAAACATTTGCAGTGCAGGAAGGCAGTCCACACAGGTAGTTGCAGTGTACCTCTCATACAAAGTGAAAGAGGAACAAATGAAAGAGGTCCTAGGTGGACTAAACCAGGAAGCTAAGGATGAAGGGAAGTATTTTTCTAAAGTTAGCTTGTCTTACTAATATGCTTTTCTTTTCTGCAGCATTCTTGATGTCTTTGGTAGTGGAAACACACAGCAGAGTTCTGTGCTGGTGGTGTTGTTTTTGTTCAGGTATGACTTTTCCGAATCTTTGTCTTTCAAACAGTGTTTCATTTATTCTTTTACAGAGACACTGGCAATTAATCTAAGTGGTCCACAGATTAGGAGTATGAAATAAAAAACACTATTATTATTCACAGTACATGAACTGTCCAGGCTACTCTCTAAGCAATGTTTGGTTTATTTTAGAAGAACAGACCTGTCTTTGTGAGAATGGAAACATTCTTGACTTAGGAGGTTTTTCTCAGTCTAAATCATAAGGAGGAACATTGTATGTAGAAAAATACTGAGCATAAAATCAAGTTGATTAAGATGGGTTGAAAAGGAATTTGCCATTAGGAGAAAGGATTATGCCTGGAATATGAGGAAATCCTTTTTTTTTTTTTTTTTTTCCTATAACACTGGAAAGAAGATTACCTGATTCCTCCTGAAGCTAATTCCCAAATATTTATGAAGATGTAGCCAAGACTCTGTGAAAATGTAATACAGTAGCACAGCTCATTTGGGTGTCTTTGGCAAAAAGATTGTTCATTAATGTTATTGATGTACACTGGAAGACATCTGATGTGAAGTTCATAATTGAAATGTTACAAACACTTTAGCATATGGATCCTTCACATTCACTTAATTGCCAGTTTAGTAATAATTTTATGTAATGAGGAATTATTAATAATACGTGAAATACTAAATTGACGTAAACACCAAAAAACGTAATATGACATCCACTGTGCAAAGGATGTTATAATTCCAGGTGTCTTTGTTACATTTTAAGCAAGGGATATAAATGGCCAAATTCATCTTTCTAAACTATTGACTGTATAAAGTTTTAATAATTTTTTATATAATTGTGTTTAAAGGTAAAGCTATTAATCAGATGTTCTTTTTCCTCATTCTTAATGTCCCTTATTAGCAACCAGTTATGACTTAAAACTTGACAAATGATCATTAACAAACTGCTTTACAGTTTTGTGGCACAAGTCCCACTATGAAATAAATGTCTATATGCTGTGTCTTTGATTATGTAGGCAGATACCAATATTCTGTTCAGATAGTTGAGAAAAGGAGACCAAATTAGTCTCCCAGTGTTTTACTGGCACATGAGATCTTTTATCTCCAGCGCACATACACAAAAATCTTCTATAAGTTTGCAATTACTGAAAGTCAATAGCTTATTGGTATGAGAAATGTACTCTTTTGAGGACAAATGCCCACAAAACAGTTATCACCCCTGTTGCCACAGAGAATGGATTGAGTGGGCACAGAGGATGTCAGGCACCTCCCCAGGTAGCCCTCGTCACGGCAGGATCGGCACACACTGATGTGGGGACCAGTCAAGTGTGCAAGGCCACTCATTCTCTGGGAGCCTTGTCTGGTCTATGACTTCATTTTCCTGAGTCATTATGCTGACATATCTCATGGGCAACATCTTCAGTGAGAGAAAAGAGCCAATATGAGTTTTTACTCATACTGGTATAAATCAAGAGAAACCCTACTGAAGGCAATGACTTTCTTTACAAAATCACAAAAGCAAGAGGTAAACTGAAGCTATTAATGAACAGCAAAATAGAAAGCAAAGTCCTCAATTCCATTTTACTTCGGGCTTTAAGTGAGAAACATGGGGATTGAAGTTCACCTGATGCAGGAAGTGGAGTTGTGAGAGACAAACACATCAGCATATAAAATACATTTTGAGACACATGTCCACTTTAATAGTTCATATACCTGAATGACATTATACAAAGTTATTGCATATACTTTTATCTTTCCCACTGCCTTTATAAAGCTAAAAAAAAAAACCCAATGAATTCCTATTAAAACAGACAGAATTGAAGACTGGTTTATTTACTGGAGGAAGGAATTTTCCAAATGTTGTTTAAAGAAACGTTAACAAGCATGAAAATTTAAGATGGAGGTCAATTGTGTTGCAGTTTTGGTGGACTAAAAACAATTCAAGTTCACAACTTTTTGATAAAGGAGGAGGCCCCTCTTAGTACCTAATAACAGCCCATTCTGGGAGTTTCTCTGATGAGTAAATCTCCAGAGGAAAACAGCTGCAAGAAGAAAGTTGCAGAACTGGAGGTAATTCTGTATTTCATGCTTACTTAAACACATTATAATCAAAAGTTATCAAAACACACAAGTTTTAGTATGGCCATTACATTTTAAAACATTAAAGTATGAGATACAAATCGTTGCTTTCTAATTTTCTCCTTGGAATAGCCTACCTACGAATTACACGACACAGCCTTCAGAGAGATCATATATAAGTGTGCTTCAGGTGGGATACAAAACAAGTTATTTGTATCTCATGCTGTAGTGCAGTGAAGAATTTTTCATCCTATGTAAAATGCCTGCGCTCTTTAGGTAATATAATTTCAATGCTAGTAGATATGCTGTGATTTGATGAATTACAATAATTACTATGTGCATAGTACTCTTCCCTTCTTGTTTTCACATTTGCAGATTTTTTTTTCTCCGAGGCTTGCTAATGGTTTGTTCTTTAACCAATTTAATACATCCTTTCTTATTCTATTTAGAAGCATATTTTATATAAAGAAATTGCTGTTGAACTGGCAAAAAGGATCCATTTTAATATTTTAATGATCAGCAGAATAGTACTGTAGAAAAACAAAGCATTACATATTCTGAGAAATGTCACAATAGAGTATCTTATTTCTTGTAAAACATATTAAGCAACAGCAATCATTTTAGGCAAATGTTTATTTTATATTTGATCGCTAAGCAAGAGATAGTTTCATCCATCTTCATCTTTGCATTTTTAGGTCCACATAATTTAGTTCATACTGGAGCAGAAAACTGAACGCTGATAATTTTTCTTTGTGCATGGTATTTAGTGAAAGACAGAATACTCTTTTCTGTATGATTTTGGATATTTTTTTCATTCTTTTCTTTTGGCTCTGTATAAAGATGTAGGAGCATGACATGCATAGATGAGAAGCCCCTTGTTGTACCTACTATATCAGTGTTAGCAGTAGGAGATGGCAATAACATTCCTTCTCCCCTTGTGAAATAGGATAGGAGGAATCACAAAGAGAGGGAGTGAAAAGAAGCAGTTAATGTGACGGAGAGGGGGAAATTCAGAAAATTTATATTCATATGTGGTTTGATTTCCTCATAGTCTAGATTTACTTTCAGTATTATGTATCCTGAGAACCTCTTCTCATTTCTATATTCTCTGCTCATAGCTGCAATATTTATGGTTTGATTAAAATCAGAGGATTATATTCTTGCTTATATTAAATAGTTCCTTGAACTCTAAAGTGTCCCACTGAAACAAAATGTCAGCCCACACTGAGTTGTGACACTACAGTCCAGGAAGTTCATGCAGACATTTTTATCTTTAAAAACACATCTGTTCAATCTCAAATACAATTCTATAGAATACAGTAAAGATGTGCATAATGTTAAAAAATATGCATAACAACAAAAAGAAAAACACAACAATTTAACACTGTACATTTCATCTGGCTCATCAAGAAAAATTTTCTGACACAAGTTGGAGAGCAGCCACAATCTTCTGAAAGTGTAAGCCTATAATAACTACAGCAAGAAAATATAGACTAGAAAGAATCAGTGATCTGGGATCCAGTCCTGAGGGTATCAAACAATCTCAAATTTTATTTGAGTCCATGGGAATCTTAGGTGCTTGAACCTCTATCAAGAATGCCCCAGGCAACAAGGTAAAAATTTCATCTCACAGCAAACCAGAAACACTGAATATTATCTTTACAGAAATGGCTGTGGCACTGGGAGGTTTTCTACAGTCGAGCTGAGTGAACATTTTATTTGCTGAAAATTATTCTACAGATGTTACCTTTATTTCTCCTTGCAAACTGCCCACAAAGAAATAGTAACACTGTAAAATTCTCAGATGTACTTCTTATTCAAAATCAGTCACACACTATTTGAGTGAATTTTCGCTTCAAAATCTGCTTTTGGTGAATATTTGAGCTCGCATTCACTTTTTCATGAGTTATTCATACTAATAAAGCTTGAGCACTCAAGTGTTCCTGGAAAGCAAACGTGAAAGCATTGCAAACATCGTCTAATTGAAATCCACTTTCCACTTTGAGCAAATATTCGCGGAACATTTTTCCTACTATCTGCTTCGTTTTAGTTGACATTATGGGCTAAAATCTCACTGATGTGCACTAAAGAGAGACGTCACAGCAGAATCCTCTTCAATAATGCAGGTGCAATATTCCTGGAACAGGCAGGTCTCTTGAAGAGGCATAGCATGATTTAACCTGCCCTGTCCTTTTATTTTGTTCAGAGGGCAGCCTTTAAAGCAGGCTGTTCAATGGCTAAGCGAACTCTGAGTGTTTCAACCACACATCAAAATATAAGAGCCCATGCTGTACCTTGCTGCAGGCTCCCCTTCAGAGCTAATCAATAAAGTTATTCATCTAGCTTCTTTCATAATTACCAGTGATCAGCTTATTGCTGGTGTAAGACAGACTTCTTCAGAACATATATTTGTTGCTGACATGTGAGGTCACCATACAAGCAGTAACCAGTGGTGTAATTTCTCTTATGTTTATACTGTATATAGATAGATAGATGAGGCTATTGTCCCTGAATCATTTTGCTCTTTGGAAAAAGGCAAAAGTGGTCAATAAGGATCCACCCAACCTTCCTTTAGGCTCTCACATTAGACACTTTTTGGTGCATCAGAAATCACATCTTCTTCTAGAACACAGTAAGGTCCATGGAGCAAAAGGAACCTCCTGAGAATAATTCTGACCTAAGATGGTTGGAATTATTTTCTATAAGTGCCCATCTTTCCCCATTAAGGCAGAGGATGCCCCACAGTTTCAAAAAGCTCAATTTATGTGCCTTACAAAAGTGCTTGTGTTGGGATGAACAAATCTGGTCCCTAACATCTCCTGTGTCAGGTTCATAAGAATTTCTACTGTTCTGCTATCATCATTTTTCTTGCATCTTCCTTTACATATAGAAAAGTCTAGTGAGAATCCTTCTTTCATGCTGACAGTTCCCTGCTACTTTGACTGCCTTTTAAAACCACCTTCTCCTACTTATTCATTAATTACAAACTCTTATGCAAAGCATAAGAGCAGATAGCATAAAATAGCAGATATCATAGCTCCTTCAGAATGCTCAAAGAAAGAAAACCAGAGAAGTTAGTCACAAGCTGCACTCACATCTCTCTGTGTGAAGACAGGATTGTTCATGTCAGATTGGTTATCAGCAGGTCATTTCTTTTCTTAAAACTGGATTTCACCTGGCTTCTTCTACAACCAAGCTTCTTCACACTTGATCTTCCACAACACCATCTAATTATTATTTTTTGCATGTTTCCTCTATATCTCTGCTCAGCAACTTAGATGAGTTTCAATATGTCTCTCTAGCTTGGTACTACACACAGGATCAGGCTAATGGATGATATGATGCAAATAATAAGTGTTGTTTTTTTCCATAATTCTTTTCAAAATTAATACATAACTTACATATTCAAAAGGAGAAAGAGAAAGGGAAAGGGAAAGGGAAAGAGAAAGAGAAAGAGAAAGAGAAAGAGAAAGAGAAAGAGAAAGAGAAAGAGAAAGAGAAAGAGAAAGAGAAAGAGAAAGAGAAAGAGAAAGAGAAAGAGAAAGAGAAAGAGAAAGAGAAAGAGAAAGAGAAAGAGAAAGAGAAAGAGAAAGAGAAAAGGAAAAAGGAAAAGGAAAGGAAAAGGAAGAAGAAAAGGAAGAAGGAAAAGAAAAGAAAAAGAAAAATGAAAAAGAACAAGTAAAGAAAAAAGAGATCATTGCAATATACATGCAGTAATATTCATGCTTATTGTTACACAATGTTGTGCGTACCAAAGTATTTTTATTGACACAGTCATCCAGTTGCCCCAAAGTGTCTGTCGTCTGCATGCAGATAATAAAAAAAATCTTTGCTGGAATACGTCTTTTTTCAGCATGACATACCTCAAAGAATCTTCTTCAACAGGGTTTTGAGACATGAAATTGCTTCTGCCTCTAGCTGTTTGTTTTTAATTTTTGTTTCTAGCTACTCAGTGCTTAAAAATATTTTCCTGGGTACCAAACTGAGGCACCAGGTCATTTTCATGCAGTTAAAATAAAGCACTACAGCTTGGATTTTAGGTCCAGTGGTCACACCATAAGACTCACTAATTAAATGCCCACTACCTCCATCACTAGGGCCTGCCAACTCCAAATTCATAATGTGAAGAACTTTCATTTTATATGATGCATAGAAAATAAGAAGGTGGTGGGGGAGGGAAGAAGATAATATTAATACATAAGAAATTCCTCCTTAAGGTCAGAAGCACTTCAAACTGCTCTATGCAACTACTAGAAATTGAAAGGAAACTCTAATGTTTGTAGTGATGTGTTAACTATACAAACAATAGCTCTGACTTCATGTATACACTGTGAATTGCTGGTTGACAAACTTTTCATTCCACTATGCCACTACTGGTTTATCACCCTACTGGATGGGGGCAGAAAGGCATGTCATTTTTATGTGGCTTATTGTTGGAGTGTTCATAATGCTAGATTAGGCTGTGTTCTCATTATGCTTACTCCTCCCTTGCAGTAAAGCTACCGACTACTGTTGCTAGATGTGTGAAAATTAATATAAGTATCTATTTTAATACCAAACCACAGCTTTCCCCTTCCTTACTATGCCCACATATTCATACACACACCTTATTTTGTTAAGATTTTTAGAGGCTGCTTTTGTATTTTTAATTGTTTAGTAGACTTAGAACGTGTAACAATGGATAACCGAGCAATACATTAAATACTTATGGGTATGTTGTGCCTTCTGTTATAATATAAAATCCATCTATTCTGGTTGATGGGTTTTAACCTCACACAGAATACTTTAAACTCCATTTGGACTTGTGCCTACAATCACCTTAGCAAAGTCTCTTAAGTAACTGCGCACAGCCTAATTAGTATGCATTATCAATTAACAAACTTAATAGCCGGCAGATTGATTAGATCCTCTGTTGCAGGGGCAGAGCTGAAGCGAAACAGAATGAAAAATCATTGCACGCATACACTGCTGCTTTGTTATTTTCTCAGATCCCCTCCTCCTCCTCCACATTCCTTTAATTAATGCATACATATGGTTCTGAATATCTTGTAAACTAGAGCTTGCTCTAACTCTTTAATAAAACTCACTTGTAGATGAGAGAGCCATAGTCCATGCCTTATTTATTTCTGGCTGAAAACACAACCATTTATTTTCACCCAGGTCTTTCCCCTTGAAATGGTGCAAGTTTCAGAGATCTGCTGCTTATAAGCTGCTTGTTTTTACAGTGATGACACCGACAGGGAAATAGCACGTAAGTATCTGAGAAGAATCAGGCATCACATGAATGGTATGTTGATGCATAATGCAAGATCTATTCCACAATTTTTGTTAAAAATTAAAATGAGTAGCACAAAACATACTAGACCATTTTAAATATTCTTTTCTATCACTGAGCCAGAACACAAAAACAAAGGAAAAAACCTCTCTTATCTGGATAGCAGAGACCAGACAGAAGAGTTTACAGTGAATTTTATATAAAATGCTGGTGCTGGACAGGATTTGCATTTTTAAGAACAATTTGATGATCTGATTAAATGCCCTCCAAGACTATGGAAAACAAGACTGAAGACCATCAGTTGCCATTTTGTAGCGGTGACAAGATCTACTCTTGAGCAACTCGTTAACTTTTATGCAAGGGAAAAGAAAGTGATGCCTGCCATGTGATGTAAACACCAGCAGCAAATTACAGAGTTTAATAACTATTTAGCATTCATACATCATTTGCATATGCAAATCGCCAAAAGAAATGTTAGCTAATTAATGCACACAATAGAGTAATGGAGCAGATTCTGTAAAAATAACCATAATTACTGATATGGTTCATCTCACCAAGGTGCAAAATGACTTTCCCCAAACTATAACATACACTCAGTATTTGGATCAGCACTCAGGGTTTCTTGATGCTCACATCCTTATCCCGTAACAAGGATTCACTGCCACAAATGTTTACTGTTTTCATAGTGACAGAGTCAGTCACAGAACCATACAAATACATGGTTAAGACTAGAAGATATCTCTGGAGGTCATCTGATCTGATTACTTGTTCAAGTAACATCAGTTACCTGAAAAGAGAGTAATGTAATCCAAATGCCCTGCAGAGTGACTTATTTTCTGAGCAGTTACACCTAAAGAAGGTGGTGGATATAATCTCATCTTCATGAAAAGACATCAAAGGACTTAATTCTCTAGTTGAGAAACTGGCAACAGGTAAGGGTGGTGTGCCAAACTTCATTTTTCTTTGACGAATTAGAGCTAAAGCATGCAGGAAGAAACTCACTGAGACACTCTGACAGCAAACTCAGTGAGAGGAAATATGTTGTGTACCAGTGGATTGGGACCATCCTACTTCCAGAAAAGCAGGAGCTTCCAGACTCTGCTGAGATCAAGAGAAACTGCCTTTTTCAAATGCTGGCACTTCCTGCTACTCTGCTGTCCTGTTGCAAGCTCTCAAAGCCATTCCATATGTGTTTCCCACTCCAAATCTATAGATTAACCCAAATCACCTTTTTTTTGTGTGCGTATTCTGAGTACAGGCAGATCAAAAGTGGCATAAAACATGTGAAAGTAATCTCTGTTCTGTGTTGCCTCTGCGATCTACTACCGTACATCTGTTATTACTCTGATGTGATAACAAATCTACATGCTTTAAATTAAAACTATACTAATGTTACAGACCACCTTCATCCCAGCTCCTGACGATGTCACTTGGGTTTTGTATCAAGGACTACATACAGTTGTATCCAGATCTACTACTATCAAACTGAACTAAATCAGATGTTTCCCACTGCCATACATATTCTTTATTTTCTTTATCTTTTCCTTTTACATCAGCTGGCCCTCTACTACTGAAATAAACAAGACTTTAAAAAAAAAAAAACAAACAACAAAAAACACAAAAATATTGCAAGGCATTTTGATTTTTAAATTCTTTGATTCCTTAGAATTACAAGAATTACAGAGAATAAGAAATGTCATTCAAAAGGTTTAACGTCATAAAGAAGCTTCTAAAGAAATCTGAAATAGAAGAAGAAACAATAATACCTCAAATATCAAGGATATAACTTCTCCCTGAAAAAGGCTGCCTTCATTTAAAAAAATTCTTTAAGTAATAAGAAGACTGAAATTCCTCTGAGTCTAGGTAAGAATGGAGCATTAATTAACTGCCAGAAAATGGTCTCTCAACACTGCGGTAAGAAATATGCCTCTAATTCTCATTATGTGACCCAAGAGAGGGGCATTAGGTCTGTAACCAGTGAAACTAAAATGTGAAAACTTTTTTTTTAAATGGTTGGGCAAGAGGTGAATAGCCACCTACTAGCAAAGAATTCTCTTTCTCTAGACTGGCAGCCCCTCCGTCCCCACTTAAGCTTACCCTGCTTTAAGACAGATGACTTTATGCAGCATATACTTTCTGAAAATGTAGGAGATTAATAAAGGAAACCAATTGGCAAACACAAGTAAGTCAGTGCAGCAAGTTCCTAATACCTCTCTGGGCACTGCTGTTCCTCCACAGTTCTATAGCTGTCCTACAGCAATCTCTGATTGTTCTGGTTACAGCTGTGGTAATGGATACACACCATTTACTCTCTACGTAAGACCCTGTGTTTGAAAGACTCTTGGTTTAGACTGGAATTCTTTCTTGTTGAACTCAAGCCTATCTCAAACAGTCCTAAAGTAATTAACCTCCCAGGAGCTGTATGTATTTTAATGCCAGAGAACAACTTCAAAATAATGTTTGTGGTTCCTTTTGTTCTGAGCTGCACTTTGCCCTTTCGTTAGATTTGTCAGGTGTCTGAAAACCAGAACAGTGTTCCAGTGGCCTCTGCCACACTGACAGTGCAGGCAATTTTGTACCTTGTTCCTTCAATATGTTTTGCACCTTCTTTTCCGAGTGGCAGTTAAGAAAACACAGCAATGAATAGAAATATTTTTATGCCTTATCTTTCTACTTACAGTCCTTATGAGACTGGTAGTAGTGATGTATCACTTCACTGGTAAGATCTGGCCCTTTCCAGGGCTGACTGTCCTAAATGTTCTTTATCTCCTTTATACTAGGTTCTGCCATGTACCACATCTTAGTTTTCCAGTTCAGAAAGAACTACTTTACCTATACATAATGATGTTACTGTTGAAATTCCTATTCTCAGTAAAGGACAAGATTACACTTACTCATATCTTTTCATATTTTTAGAAATTTATCATGCAAAGGAAGTAACTGGACATCCTTTAATGTGGATGTGAATGAACTTGACAGGATAAACAACAACACATTCTCATATATCTGAGAGCAGACACATAGCATATTGCAAAAAGATTTATCTACATTTTGAAGACACTTTACTGCATTTGTATTAGTTTATGTCCAATGTTTAAAATATTGGATTACTCATCTGCCACATACTTAATGGTAGTAGGATGTTAAGCCTAATTTTTCAAAGAGACTAGTAATTCTATCTATTTAACATTTGGAAACAGCCCAATTTCAGAGTAGATGTTCAGCACTTTCTGAAAATCAGTCCATTTTATGTACCAAATGAAATTATTCTTGCAATTTTTATGGCAAATTTGTTATGCTTCCTATCAAAGAAAATATACCTTGAGGGGAAGAGTGGGAAAGAGAACAGAAAAAATTAGCAAAATCACAATATTACACAAACTTCACAACTGGCCCATGGTCTTTTCTAAGTCTGGATTTTTTTTTGCCCGAGAAGGTGTAAAAAGTGTTTCACATTCAAGTAAAAACTTACAACCTCAGATGATCTGGTTAAATTGGTCTTATAAGACAGTTTTTCTCTTCAGAGAGTACTATTGGGCAGTTGTAATGATGTTCAGGTAGTAAATTGCAATCAGGAAAATGTCTGCCTCTGAAACCAAAGAGAAACCATGGTCTGGTTTTCAATGCCATGCTAGGATATGACCATTAGAAGAAAAACCCACCACATAATTACTTAATTTGCAGAAGTTTCAGGACATGTCAGTGTCAGTCAGCACTGGCTCCTGCAACCCTTTCAATGCTGGCTTTCAAAGAAGAGAAGTCCCAGCTGTCTAAGTGAGCAGAGCCATCACTCTGAACTCTCTGCCTTTCCCCAGGACTACAAACTATAAACTGGCTACAGTTCCATAATGAAGCCTCAGCACTCTCAGTGCAGCTGTCTTTCCCAGACCTTTCAAATGCACTGGCTTCTCCCACTGCTACAGCAACAGCAAGCAATTTCAAGAAGCTGCACTGCACTGCTATGCCATGAGGATTATGCTGGTGATGTGTCATCTACAGGAACCTGCATCCACAGGTACCTTCTGACTCTGGGCAAGCTGTATATGAGACAGCTGTGTTTGTGCCTCAGTGAGGGGACATTAAGCAGGTTTGCTGCACAGAGGCCACAGGTGCCATGGAGCACAAGAGCCTGGATTTGCAATGTGCTTTGCAAGCATGGCCCTGCTATAGCATAAGGGGAAATACAGCAGATGTGATGGGTTTTAGTACTGCTGTTGCTGTAGCACTGAAAAACTCAGTGCTGTCACACTTACTGTCACAACATATTTAACCCTAATGGGGAAGGAAGATGTTGGACATTGATAGCAGATTTTCTACATTGTTGCTGTTGACATTAGGATGATGTATAAAAAGGTAGAAATGAAAATTTCCCACTTCAAAATCCCTTATTCCTAAAGTGTGTTCAGACCATAAGGTCATGACTGAAAAGACCAGAACAAAGGTTTCCTCTGTAAATTTAATCTTCCTCCTGCATAGAAATGCATTATGATACAGATGTTAATTATATGGTAACATACTACTTTCTATAGGAGGTCTCATTCAATGCACTGAATGTGTGGTTGTTCATTTGGGGGTTAGACTCGAAGGTCTCTGGAGATGCCTTCCAACCTCTACTATTCTGTGAAATAATATGCGTATTGTATTATTTCTTTTATTCCCATCGCTCATCTGTGGCTTATACTATTTACTATAAGCCATCCAAACCCAGCACCAAATACACTATTATTAACTTTCCTCCAAGCTTCTTTAGCTATAGTATTATCCTATAGTATTTTCTTTGGAATTTATGAACAAAAATGAACTTACCTTTACAAAACCCCATTGACAGGTACATGTATGCCAATTTACATGTCAAAGATAGAAAACAGAAAGTGAAGATCATGTGTGCTGTTCCTCTGGTTGTGTGAGAGTAGATGCAATCTCTGTCTCAGGGTGTATGCCTAAAGAAATGAATGGGGCTGAGACCAGAGTCATGGTCCTCATCCCTGTTCCTTCTTCTCACATGATGTGAACAGATGGATTGGAGTCAAACATCATTCCTTTGTACTGCCTTGAGTAAGGTGGGGCCCTGTGAACAAAAGTATTAAGTAGAAGAGCAGTCATAAAAAGCAAAACAAATACAGGGACTGACAGACACCTTCAGATTTTTTATAACATTTTGTGTGCTCAATTTTATAAGATTTATAAGCAATATTTGTTTCGCAGTAAGTTTTGTTCCACTAGACCTAACAGCAGCCTTCACTAGAAGAGTTTTATGGCTGTAACCTTTTTTCTTCTTTCCCCAGATAGATTCCTCTCCTCTGTTATTTCCCTCCTGCTAGGTGCAACGTTTCTTCACTTTCTTTAACACAGTTGAATGGGAGCACACTTCCAAGTGGTGAGTAATTTGTATATGAATCCCTATTAGACAATTTGTACCCAGTATCTGTAGAAGAAACAGGGAATCACATTATCTATGACCTCTTGGCAGAAGAACTGCTTTAGAAATTATTGAGTTATTCTGACCATAACCGAAGCACTGACTTTTTCCATAAAGAACTAGGAAATGCCACCTTTTTTTTTTTTTTTTTTTTTAAATACAGAGGCACAATCAATATTCTTCTCTTCCTTTCTGTGGAAGACCCTTTATTCATGATTCCAAGCCTAGCTAAATAATAGGTAGGCCAATGATTTATTTTTAATATGAAAATCTTCTTATCTATTGAATACTTTAGCCCCACAAATGTCAAGTCATTTATTCAATTGTTAAGGTGACTGCTCATTTTCCATATTTTCAATGGAATTATTTCCACTTCAGTGCTAAAATATACTAAGCTTGAAGTAAATCAATTCCCTCCTTGTGCTAAAAATTAGCATAGCACAAACTAATCAATGCTATCAAACACTAGTGCAAAAGCTGTGACAATAACCGTATCAGTAAGGAAGTAAATTGCTTATTATGCCAAACTGGGAAAAAAAGCCTCATCAGTCACAAACCATTCTATTCACAAAAATACAGGCTTCTGTTTTGTTTGGGCAAGCTTGTTCTGCATGCTATTCAAAATACATCTACTGTAGTAACTCAGGCCCCAGCCAGCACCCTGTAAATTCCTGTGTGGCAGGACCTTTTCCAAGCACAATCACATACAAATGCTTGGAAGTGCTTTTATCAAGCAAGCATCATAGGGGCACAGAGCTCCAGTGCCCATCCTCCACCAAACACCTGCCTTCACCTCAGGTGAAGCAGGGAGGTGGCTTTGCACTTCAGGTTGAAACAGGAAAGCAGTGTCTAGATGTCACCTTTGTCTCCAGTGCCCTGTTGACTAATCACAGGGGCTCTGTGCACTGCTCCTCCAGCCACAAGCTGGGGTAAGTATGTACCTGCTGACTAGCGGTGTTGTGGTGACAATCTGACTGATATCTGTAAAGCATTCGGATGTATGAGTGAGGGGTATAATGGAAGGCCTAGATAGTGGTTCATTAAGGCAGGGCTGCTTCTACGCTGGTCCAAAGAGGATGTCAGCAAGGATGGCAATTAGTGTCAGCGACTGGACCAAGACCACCAACTCATTTCCTCTGGGCCCCTAAGCAGCCATCTGATGGCAATAATTTTGGGTCTTTACCAGCCAGGTATGGACATGAACTGATGAGCTAGAAGGGAAAGGTTCTATGTTCCATTACTAATATCCTGAGCCATCCAGTCCTACTATAAAAATTCACTTTTATTAAAAGGTTATTTCTGTCACTTGCTCTAGTATCGCTATCATTCTCTGGGAAAGGAATGATGAAATATCATTTTAAATGTTATAAATGCAATATTTAAACAGCTTTTTTACTCCCTCAGAAAAAGTGCTTTGAAAAGATATCCCCTCCAGCATATGTTAGTTCTTAACAGGGGCCAATCTTTTTTTAATCTCATAATTCCTCATTCTTTGTAGAAGAACAGATCTGCAGTATCCTCTGTGAGGTTAAAGGTTATACTTTTTGTGGTCTGAAGGGACGCTTCCTTATTTATACTTAATAAATTGTCACATACAAACAGAAGTTACCGAAGTATGTGGATATTGATTTCCAGTAATATGGTGACATTGACATAAAAGTGATATAATTTTAATGATCATATCTTACGTTCATGATAACACTTTTTGTCCCAGAAGGGAAACAAAATGCTTTGTAGGGATCACCTGCCTATTGTGCAATAGCTTGAGAAAGACAGCCCTCTGTGACTCAGCCATTTTATAGCCACAAACAACTACCACTGCTGAGAAGAAACTGTAGAGGAGAAAATGTTAGAGTTTCTAAAAAACTGGAGTTGTCACCCATATGCTTTCTTCATATATAATCATTACAAATTAAAATGCTTCTCTTCCTTCTCCCTATAGAAGCGATGAACATAAACTAGTAGGATGTAACTTTACAGGTTCTTCTGCAGACTTCCCCTAATAACATGCATGGATTTCTATTACATTGTGATTCAGCAGAAAATTGTATCATCAACACCATTTGTGCAGCTGAGATTACTGGAGGGAACCAGTGTGTTGAAACATAGAGTTTCCATCAAAATTAATTAGATTACCTTAAAAATTCAGTCGAAGTATTTCCTGGAAGCAGACTTTTAAGTCATTGGCCCAGTCCAGCTCTCTGTAAACCTAAAGGCAATTCATATTTCAGTGAAGAAGGTGTGGTGAAGTACAAAAAGAACAACCGTAATATAGATTGTAGCAAGCTTGCATTTCTCTACATGCAAGAAAGCCTTGCCTCATGACAAGAGAAGACCAAAGCAATGTATCTTACATAAAACAAAACAAAACAAAACAAAAAAACCCACAAAAATCCATCAATATATTGCATAGCATGATTAGTCAATGTCTGACTTTGCATGCCGTGGTGCTGTTCCACATTTATGCAGAATTCAAAGGAATTCTTTTCGGGGTTTCTGCTAAGGGGCACAAAAGCAAATTTTTAAAGAAAATTTCAGAACAAAATTTTCTCATGCCATCTACCATTAATGCTGAGGAAAACCACAGTTTTACAATTGCAAATGTTGCTAAATAGGAGTAAAACCCTTGAAATGTGAATTTAATTTACTGCAGCTCTAAGATATAGTTAGGTCACCACGGTAATGAATATGCTAATGTCTGGGTTTTTTTAGATGAAATTAAAGTGATGACTCTGATTGTGAAATGATAAAATTGTTCTCATCAGGAAAAAAATGGCAGCAGCATTAAATCAAACGTGTTATACAAAAATATAATTCTGCAGATTCTTCTGATATAAATGTGTTTTGGTACTATCTGAGAAGTGCAGCAGTCCCTTGTTTGAGGCACTGAGGGTTTTGCTATTCACTTGCTCTGGAGCATAGTTAGAGCTGCAAATATGTATATGTGTATAGATAAGGAAAAGTTATCTATGTTGCTGCCATGAGTATGAATGCAAATACTTCTACTGTTATTCACAGATTTGATCCATAGCAAAATTTCACTGTTTTCATTAATACCTGCAGCTTACAAGGCTGCAGATGACTAGAAAGCATACTGGTATGTAATTCTGCCTGGCACAAACTTCCTGTGTCTATCAAAGAAACCCCAGATTTCAGATTCACAACTCCCTTCCTTTATTTTTCAGTGAGCATGCCTAGGTAACAACATCACCAGAACCCTTACTTTCTTGATGGATGCTTTTTACTCCAACCAGCCTTATGCAGGATGACAGCTTGTCTTTGGACTGTTGAGCATAGTGGAAGTAATGCAAAATTTGATTAGCCATTGTGTTTTACATAGGTAGCTTCCATGGTCATCAGAACAATTAACAGGCTACAGCACAGTGGAGCCTGGTGGTCTTGGAGAGAGTGAGTGTGAAGCGATAAAAAGGACCATCCTGCTCATCATGCCACCTGTACACTGTGCGTATATGAAAGACACCCACATACAATGGTGGCTGTCTGATGCCTATCTCCATCCCTTAACTCACTCCCCAGGGCTGATTATTAACACTTATATGATTATTTACATGACAGACAAAAGCAGAGTACAGGTAAGTATGACAGAAAGAGTTACCAAGTGAATATGTAGCTAATCAATGCATGCGAGTAGATTTACCATGCTTATTCATAAACGTGTAAATGTTGTAAGTAATGAACACACAAAATGCGAACACACTCATTTATCTACTTATGAAGAATCAATTATTTTCTTATCATTTTCTCTATTCCAGCCCATACCGCAGAGGATCATTTTGTCTTACTTCACTGAAAATATAATAAATCTTCAATACAGTACTAAATCTAACAAATTACTACAAATCATGCGGTATTCTTTATTTTCTTACCTAAAAAGGACATTTGCAGGACCAAAACTTCAAAGCAACCCATTGCTTTCCTCCTACACCAAGTCCATTTCATTTTTATCAATTAATTACTTCTTCCACATAAAATTAATTCCCTTGTTGTTTTTGAAACATACTTCTGATTTTTCTCTGTTTATACAAGTATTTTCACAGAACTAGGATGCTAAACCTAAACTTGGCCCTTGTTAAAGAGTTAGTTTCCTAATTTAATTTATTATAAGTAGAATTGAAGAACTTGTAGTGTTTCATGAAGCATTAGACTCACTCTAACCTGTTTTACCATGTATTTGAAGACCTGCTGCCCTGAAAATCTCCATAAATCTAAACCAGATTGATGGAGCCTACTCTGGTCTACTACAAGAGGTTTTAAAACATGAATGTCCAGACTCAATAGAAAATGGAAAAAAATGTAAGAATTGGATACAATGAAATAGTCTGTTAACACTTCTTAATGAAGAGCTTTAATTTGAAATGAAATAAATAGATAATAATGCAAGTATATAGACAAAATCATGGTTATCTCTCTAGGACCTTTACATCCATCTCTATGAATGTTTTTGTAACACAAAAAAAAAAATCTCATTACCTGCTTCCCCGTATCTTTTCTGTGTTTCAGGGTCTTCTCTTATACGATTTTGCATACAGAATGGTTCTTGGTAGAACCCCTGGTGGAATTCAAAGAAATGAATTACATATTTTGATCTGAAAACCCTTTGGGTATCCTGCTCAGTTCTACAATCACGAGCTATCAGTGATACTACCTCTGTCTTCCATACATTTTTTTGAAGGTAACCATTCTATCAGGAAGAAATTTCCAGCTGAACTTGTAGAAGGATCATCGAGGCTGATCTCACCAACAGTAGTGCATCACAAACCACATTGCAACAGTGAGAGTTATTTTCAGAAACGTACTCCAGAGGAGAAAGCCTTTCAGCCCGTCCAGTGCTCATACAGCTGGAATGTTTCAGGAAGGTGTTGCCCCAAAGGCAGCTTATCTGATTGCATGGGGGCATGTCAACATGTGTGAGTTTGTAATTAATTGAAACACTGAAGAATGTTGATTTTGGCTCATCCACAGCATTTTTTCTTGCTTTTGCAGTGAAAGCAGATTAAGAAGTAACCACTTCTCCTGACCCTGATGCTTGTTCCTACCTCTTTTGTCACTGTTGGCCATCTCAACAGTTATGCCAATACAGTCATTTACCAATAGGTATGGCAGTAGATACGAATCAGAGGTTTCAAGCCAATAGTCACCAACACAGCTTTTAGAGAGAAATACAAGTCCTCAAAGGTTTCAGCTATGTAAAATTACTACTATAATTCATACAAAATGGGCTCTGACTACAACACTGTTTACATTTGTTGGTTGCAATAGGGGAAAAGCTCAATAAAATACAAAACAAGAGGGGATGCGGGAATAAATTTAGGAAGTTCAAAATAAAATAAGTAGCAAACCGATAAATGTGAGTGAAAAAATGTTGTTTAATTTGAGCACAAAGTGATTATTGTTGCATCTCATTTTTTCATTGTAATCTTTTACACAAACATCATTTCCAAGAGCTCCTCCTTGAACTAATTGCTGTGTACCATACTCACTTTGTGCTATGCTCAAAGAAGCGTTTATGAATCACAGAATCACAGAATTATCAAGGTTGGAAAAGACCTAGAACTTTTTTACTTTTTTTTTACTAGAATTGAAAGAAATTAATAGAATTTTTTGACTAGAATTTTTTTACTTTTAAAACAGGCTTCATAATACGAGGAAGATGAAGAACAAAATATGGGAGAATTTTTATGGTAATAATGAAGGAATTCCAAGAAGGTGTTTCATGAACAGAAGACAAGTCTAAATGTTTTCAATGCCCTAATAACATTTCCAAGTGTACTGTATTTCTGCAAAATAAGTTTAACTTTAAACAATTTTATAACAATTTTTTACCTCCCTTTGATGAAAACACAGGATAAATCCAGTCTGCTAGCCCATACTCTCACTTTTTTTTTTCTTTTTTTTTTCTTTTTTTTTTTTTTTAATTATAGAATCATCAAATCCTTTGAGTTTGAAGAGACCTTTAAAGGTCATCTAGTCCAACTCCCCTGCAATGAACAGGGACATACACAGTGAGATCAGGTTGCCCAGGGCCTGATCCAGACTCCCCTTGCAAGTCTCCAGGAATGAGGCACACACACATCTCCGGGCAGCCTGTTCCAGTGCCTCACCACCCTCACTGTAAAAGATTTTTTTCTCGTATCTAACCTAAATCTACCTTCTTTCAGCTTGAAGCCATTTATCCTTGTTCTCCCTTCTTTCCTGAATCTTCCCTTTAAATATCAAAAAGACAGCTTAGAACCTTCTCCAGACTGAACAGCCCCAGCTTTCTCAGCCGGTCCTCACTGGAGAGATGTTCCATCCCTTGGATCATTTTTGTGGCCCTCCTCTGGACATTGTCCAGCAGCTCTGTCTCTCCTGTACTGATGACTCCACATGTGGATGCAGTACTCCAGGTGAGGTCTCAGCAGTGCAGAGTAGAGGGGCAGGATCACCTCCCTCACCCTGCTGGCCACACTTTTGATGCAGCCCTGGATACAGTTGGCTTTCTGAGCTGAGAGGGCATGCTTCTGACTGAAGTCCAGCTTCCCATACACCAGTACCCCCAGGTCCTTTTTGACAGGGCTGCACTCAATCTGTTCATCCCCCAGTTTATCTTGGTAGTGAGGGTTACCTTGATCCAGGTGCAAGGTCTTGCATTTGGATTTGTTGAACCTCATGAGGTTCACCTGGGCCCACTGTTCAAGCCTGTCTAGGTCACTGTGGATGGTATCCCATTCCTCTGTTGTGTCAACCACACTCCACAGCTTGGTGTCATCAGCAAACTTGCTGAGGGTGCACTTGACCCAATTATCAGTGTCACTGATGAGAACATTAAAGAGTATTGGTCCCAGTATGGACTCCTGAGTGATGCCACTTGTCACTGATCTCCACCCAGATGGGAAGACATTCACCACCACTCTCTGAACTCGATACTGCAGCCAGCTCTTCACCTGCTAAACAGTGCTTTAATGTCTGTAAAGGTATGTCTACAAAGATACATTTATACTTAAGCAACTGCTATGATTACAAATTCTTTGGGATTGTTCATTTGTACAGCAAGCAGTGCAATGCAGGATGAAATATTAATTGCCCTTCTGCAACCTACAATTTGAACAAATGAACTTATGTTTCTATGTGATTGGTCCAAAAATATATTAAAAAAAAATGTACTGAAATATAACATTTTGGTACTAGTTTTCAGCCACATGAACTCCTCAAAAGATTTGTTTTACACATACCTCTCTGGGATTTTTCTATTCATACGCAAGTTGCTATTTGCCCCAGTGGATCTCATTTTCTTCCCTCACAACATGCATGTCAGAAAATCCAAACGTGAAATGCAAGTAACTGTGAAGGAAACACTTACAGATCTGGGAAGACACCTTCCTTCAATCTGTTGTCACTCTCACCTCAGGATGAGATACTGTCGTCATCACTCTGGCCTTAACTCAGTTTGACAGCAGCTGCATTTGTGTACGTTGATCTTCACCTCTTCTGGTTAAAGCTTGGGACTCTGCTTATTCTGATTTTATTGCCCTTCCAAAGAAAACCTGGCTTTCCTTGTATCTAACATGCAAGCAGAAGACACAGGCTCTACTGAAGAACCCATCAAACTGACAGTAAGACAGGGAATGTCTTCAGAAAGAGCATTGATTTTGCACTATTCTGTTTTATAGTGCTGGATTTCATGCCAATGAATGGATGCTAATGGCATCTGTTTGTATTACAATATGAATCAAATTATTGTGCATGCTTGATAGGCCATTGAAAACTTGGGTTTTCTTTTCTTTTTTCTTTTTTTTCTTTTTTTTTTCTTTTTTTTGTTTGTTTTTACTTGCTGGTGAGAATGTGGAAAATTCCATTTTTTATGTCATCTATAAGGAAAAGAATCCCTTTATTTGCTCAACATGTTCATTCCTGTTCAGTAACGCAGCTGTCATCCACAGCATCCAAACCTGCACTGGCTTCAGCCACTTCTAGCATTACCAGTGCTAGAAACCACAGACACAGCAATAAGGATGTCATCAGCGTACTTGAGATTACAACATCTCCTGCCAATGTTAATACCACTATGGTAACCATCAACAGCAATACACATTATTATTTCTGTATAAATATTGAACAGATGTGACAGCCTTGTCAAACTCCTTTTCTGGTGTCCAACCTCTCCGTTATACCTAATGTTGCTTTGACTACTCTTCTCTGGTCATGAAAAGAGATGGTACAAGTTGACCATCTATCATTTCTGTCCATCTAAGCATTTCTGTAACACTTATTACTGGTCCACATTTCTATATAATATACAAACAAACACTTTTTTATACAGTTGCTAAAACAAAACTGTAATGTTATCACCTTTATTGTTTTCATAATAACTGTGAATAAAATCAATTCAGTCCATGTACACTTTCACAGCAGTGTAACCAAGGTCAGGATGTAGACCGTATACTACCAGTGCTCCTACCGCTAGCTAATAGCTTGCTGACTCTGCTTTTTCTTTTTCTTTTTCTTTTTCTTTTTCTTTTTCTTTTTCTTTTTCTTTTTCTTTTTCTTTTTCTTTTTCTTTTTCTTTTTCTTTTTCTTTTTCTTTTTCTTTTTCTTTTTCTTTTTCTTTTTCTTTTTCTTTTTAATCTGTGAGCAACTTTCCTGAAAGATACATAAGTGGAAATTCTTGTTTAACACTTTATGTACATTAACCTCATTAATCTTTCCCCTTAATTTTATGTACTAAGAATTTTCTTGCTGCTTAGAAGAAAATAAGATTGCATTTACTAGGAAGAAAAATGTTATTTGTTGTTCTTTCCAAGAAGGGTTCATAGCACCTCACCTAGGGTAGATAGCTGGGGAACCAGAAATTAGAAGGGGAAGTTAACTTATCCCAAGACCAGGTCAATAGGAGAATGAGAAATAGGCAGGAACAATTTAATGCAATTTTCCATCCATTATCCTGGTCAACTACATACCACTCAAAAAAACATGGGAAGGTTATTCAGCATCTAATTGCGTAGACATTAGCCTTTAAATCAGAGCAAAACAACTCAGAGAACCTGGGGACCAGCTGCTTCACCTCCACAAGCATAGGTTTTCTCTCTAAGGGGTATAGGAAAATCAAGACAACTGCTGAGTAATAGCATAATTTCACTCTCAAAAATTTACTCAGTAAGTGCTGGTTGAGGGTGCCTGACCATATTCTAGATGTGAAAGTCCTGAAGAAACCAGTGTTTCAACCAGGATTTTGTGTTCTCTTTTATTTTAATCCATTCTGAATTGACATCTGTGGCTTGTGGGACTGTCATAAGAACAAGAAAGATGTGCAAAGCTAGGCACACTTGGTGGTGTTTGATCCTCCACTGGTAGGGGAAGGTGAGAGCCGAATCCACAGGCTACATATAGATGTTCTACTCTCAGCTAAGAATTATGCTTTGCTGAATCTAATATAAGTGTTTTATGTGTGAAGAAGAGGTAGGGAGACGGTATAACTTCTCCACTGTTAAATCAATAATTGTTGTGGTGTGCTGCCCAAATCCGGCCTCATGTCTGCTTTTTTCATCTCTAGATCTAATCAATAAAGAAAAGGTGAAGAGGAAAAGGCACAAACAATAATGTGGAAGCAGCTTTCAATCTCACTGACAATATTTTCTTCAATTGGGTGGAATCAGACACATAGAAAAAAATTCTGGAGATTTTTTTGACAGCCATAAACAAGCTTTTTTTTTTTTTTTTTTCCCTGAAAAGTACTCAACCTTTACAGCTCCTTCCTTCTGTACATAAAAGCAATGACAAAGCTTCTGGACTGATGAAAAAGGTTACGTTTGTTTTATTATTATTCCATTAATATGTGCTCATGCAACTATTTGACACATTTAAGTTTAGTTTCCTTGTAGAAAGCTCTAAGGAGTCACTTAATGGAAGCAGGTGAGGCATACAAAAGCTCTAAGACTTGACAAGTCATTACATGATAATACTTGACACAAGGAGAAAACTACAAGTTCTAAGAGCTCCATGGTGTTTGAGTAGCCATATTCTAGCATCAGCTGGATGCTGCTGGAGAGGAAATGGGATTTTGTTATTTTTAAAAGATGGACATTGTTTTATTCCTTTGTCTTGTGTTTTTCTTTCCATAAGTTACTTTAAGAGCTTCACAGAACTCTCAGACTACACACCCTTCAATCTTAAATACATCCAACACAGTACTTATACGCATAAACTTAAAAAATGGGAATGAAGGGGAAAAAAAAGAATCTATCCTAAATTTAAATATGTAAGCAGCCATTCATTCCAGAAAAAAAAAAAAATTAAAATTATAAAAAAATCTCTCTACTATCCAAAGCAGGACAAAGACAGGGATTTTTAACATATGTAACAATCTCACTTTGCGGGGAAAAAAAAAGTCTGAATGTGCTACTTTCATTGTAGCTTTTCCTAACTACAGACAAAGAAGGTATGATCAGGTTGATTTCTGTGTTGGGACAGTTCTCTGGCATAGTGCTGTTCAGAAGAGCAAGATACTTCCATTATCTTCCAGCTGAGAGCAACAATAATAACAATCACTATATTGCTCCCTGCAGGTCAAGAACCTCTCACTGCTTCACAAAGACAAACTAATTTAAAAAGATACCCAAGTAGCTGGTATTTAGAACTTGTTTCAGCCCAGCCCTGATTTAAGCATCTTGCATTTCACTGCTCACTATATCCCTATATGACCAGATATGACTGGGGATGGAATATCCGACAGTCTGCAGGTTAGTTTTAATCAAAAGTAGATTATCTAAAGCTAACAGGACCCCCCACATACTCAAAAAGCATGCAATGGGTGTTCTCAGCAACATAATTGTTGAGGACCAGTAAACAGGATGGAAAACAGATTGGGGACCACATGAAGGAATTCACTCACTGCATAACACGTTCAAAAGATGCCAGATGAAGAAAAGTCCCCCACGCTACAAGTGGCTGTGGGCTGCACTCCATGAGATCTTGCTGTAAGAAAAACTACACCGTTTAGCTGTTCATAAAATAATTACATACTGCAAAAGAAAAAAGGTTGATCTGTATACAACACAATGTAGTACAGTCTTGGGTTGGCTGAACCTAATGGAGTTGCAGATTTTCTGAATCTCTAAGTTTAGTATTTTGGGATCCTCAAAATGATTTGTTTTCCTTTATAAATTTCCATTCCTGTTGCTTAAAGAAAGTAAAACACCTTATTTTCCAGCCAAAAGAAAGTCTGTGCTATTTATCAAGCTTAGGAGACAAACCCAATGTTGCATTTGAATAAAGTAAAACTCCAAATTACTTACTGTGGTATTGAGGATTTTGTCATCTGAAAATGAGTCCTCTGATACTCAGCTGCCTCTGGATTAGCACTTGCAGCCCAGAAAGCCAACTGTATGCAGGGCTGCATCAAAAGTGTGGCCAGCAGGGTGAGGAAGGCGATCCTGCCCCTCTACTCTGCACTGCTGAGGCCTCACCTGGAGTACTGCACCCACATGTGCAGTCATCAGTATGGGAGAGACACAGAGCTGCTGGACAATGTCCAGAGGAGGGCCACAAAAATGATCCAAGGGATGGACAGGCTGAGAAAGCTGGGGTTGTTCAGTCTGTAGAAGGTGACCTGAGAGCTGTCTTTTTGATATTTAAAGGGAAGATCCAGGAAAGAAGGGAGAACAAGGATAAATGGCTTCAAGCTGAAAGAAGGTAGATTTAGGATAGATATGAGAAAAAATCTTTTACAGTGAGGGTGGTGAGGCACTGGAACAGGCTGCCCGGAGATGTGTGTGTGCCTCATTCCTGGAGACTTGCAAGGTGAGTCTGGATCAGGCCCTGGGCAATCTGATCTTGCTGTGTATGTCCCTGTTCATTGCAGGGGAGTTGGACTAGATGACCTTTAGTGGTCCCTTCTAACTCAAAGGATTCTATGATCAGGACAAATTATACAGAGTACATATATATATGCATATATATATATATATATTTTGCTACAGATCATGCCTTTGCAATTTCCTTATTTTTCCTCTAATTTTTGTCCCCTTACTTCCTTCTTTATCCTTTTCCCTCCTCTCTATGATTTCTTTATCTCCAACACACATACTTCTTTGGCTTTCTTCCACTTTCCCTCCTACTCCTTTTACAGAATCTCCAGTGCAGAATGCAGACTTGAGAAATTTACATTCCAGTTAAACTTTCAAGCTCTCAGCATCTGAATGGATTTGTATAGACAGAATGCCACTATGCCATCCCTTTTGCAGTCACGATTTAAAATGGTGACATCAGGATCAGCAGGACAATTCCCCCCAGAGCAGTGTGGAGAGGAGATTATAAAGCTTATATTTGGTCCCTGCTATCTTTCCCTTTTTGTTCTCTGTAAATAAAATATGAGAGGAACTTCCTTAATTTTCACATCAGTGTTTGCAGCTCAGGACTCCATTAATGCACCCCTCTCCCCGCTGCTGTTCTGTGCCCTAGTTTGCAGTCAGTTCATTCTGCACTGATGTATATTTCATTGCCCAAGGCTTAATTTTGATTTATTGTCCATCCATAAATTAGAAAAATATGCTCTGGAATTCCATCCCGCTGAAAAGCTGTGCCTGATGTCAGGGGACTGGGTGATATTTAAGATGTCAGAAATACATATTGGATTAGTGTGCTTTGTTTCCCCACAACAGCAGGTGTTTAATCATAGCTGATGGCTGAAGTTAAATGCATTAGGACAGGATCAGCCAAGAAGATGGAGTTTTTCTAAACCATACAAACTCCAGATAAATAACTCACAACTAATTGTGTGTCCACATCTTAGATACATTTTTATTTACTTTAATACATTAAACAATGAAAATAGCCCCTGACACTTAACTCCCCATTTAAGATGTGCACAGATCTTTGATGCTAATGAGTAAGTGGCTTTTGCACACCATTACACTGTCCCTTCTTGGCTCTTTGATGGCTCAAGATATTTTCAAAAGGAAATAATACAACTAAGAAAAAAAAACCAAAAAACACAAAATCGAGGTAAAATAAAGCAGCTATAGAAATAAAATATTGCTTTCTGAGGTTGAGGGGTTATTTTCACAGAAAATTGAAGATATAAATGTTAACAAAAATAACTGAATGTAGCAGGACTCTAAATACCGCAGAAAGCATTCCGCATCCAAGGGCTCTCTTGAATTTTCTTTTTCTAATGCTGATTTTTGTTTGTTGCAGTTAAGCTTGCTGCTCTGTTTATGTTAATGAGAAGTCTCTGTGTATAGAAAAATGATCAGGCCTGGTCTTGAGCAATTTAGCTGGAGGCCGAAGAGAAGACGCTTAGGAGAGCAAACATTTTCAAGGTCAACCGGTGAACTGTAACAAGCCAGTGAGATTCATGGCAAGAATTGTATATTTTGACACAACAGCGATTTGATTAAAAGAGAAAGTAATGGGTTTAAACAGTCGCTATGAGGATGTAGCCAGACTTTGTTAGCTTTTCGCAAATTACTTAACAGAGCAGTGATGGAACTGGAAATAGGGGTGTTTTGTGTAAGGTAAAGAAAAGAGGCATATATTCGAAATGGCAATAATAAAGGATGCGAATGTTTGGTGTTAAATACATTCTATTTCATTCACCATGTAGCTATTCCTAGGAATTCTAGCACATTATAAATATTACAGACATCTATAATAAAGTTGCCAGGTTTAAAATTTTCCGATACTAAAAACAGAGCTGCATTTATAAAACCTCATCCTGCCTTAAGTAAGTAATAATGCAACTGTGTAAGATCATTCTCAGAGAGATATCCAGCCCTTCCAAAAGGTGAGCAGTGGCAGGTATTGCTCACTTCATATCCTGCACGAAGAAACTGAGGCTGAGAGGATACTTGTGCAAAATGCATGAGTCAGAGAGAAGTGCATGGTACAGGTCCCATTTCCAAATCTTCAGATTTTTGGCCAGATCACATATAATTTAAGCATAATCTCACAGTCTGACACCTAATTACTCAAATTAAAGCTGGATACATCTTTCAAACCTCTGCTATGTGCATATCCCTGCTAATGAGTGAACACAGTGCACCCCAAAAGAGAATGGTTTATTATACTCACATTATGCCTCTCTTATCTTCCTGTTTCAAGGATAATTTTAACATAATTTTGAAACCACATTCCCAATTTAACACTCTACTTTAAAATAAAAAGAACTTTGGCACAGGAGCTATGAGTACTTGACCCAGATGAGGCTCCCTTCCACTGGGAAACTCCACCCTGCTTCCAAGAAGAGGCTTCTCAGAGTCTGAAGGAGCCTCCTGAAGGACAATAACATTTTATGTGCAAAAAATATTCCGAGTATTTAATCAGATTGGTTGTTTTGAAATTAAGGCTGCAGTGATTGTTCACCAGAGACTCATACTACAACAAAAAAATATCTTTTCCTACTAGGCCTGCTTCTACTGCCGATGTTGAATTGCTTCTTTGCACAGAACAAGTTGTGTGACCAGAATCAGTTCAGCTGAAAAACAACACCACCAATAAGCAGAGAAAAAGTACTCTGAATAACGAAAGACCTTAGACTGAGTAGCACCAGGATCTTCTGAGGCATACAGACTGCGAGAGAGGATCACAGAAGCAGGGAATCAGAAATGATTGAACATGACTGCAAAAGCCTGAAACATTATTTCTGTGGCGGTAGTTTGTATCTCAGAATTCACTTGTTTAGGAAAATTTATTGTGTTTTCTTGATTGGTATTGCTTGAGCTCCCAGTCCCAGGTATGACATAAAGCTGTGAAGCAAAGCTTTGTGTTTGGATTAATCCCTTTCCAGGCCACTGCAATCTAAATAGGGTAGTCCTGCCTTGCTGAGCACCTTGCATCGGCGCTGGGACCTCACAGTTAAACTGTTTCTCTAACCTGCTTGGAAACCAATGTTCTTGATAGTCAGCTGAGTCACTGATGCGATCCAGTTCCACGTGGCTGCTCCCAGCTGCGCGCAGGATCTGGTGGGAACACATTGCTGAGGCTGGGACAGAGGGCAGCACTGAGGAGCAGCAGGCTGAGAGCCGCCCAGCTTCTCTACTTCTCTAACCTTACCTTTGACTTTGGTTCTGATGCTCCAACATGGTTTCAAGGTTTCTTCGCTTTTTTTTTTTTTTTTTTTTTTTTTTTTTTTTTTAAATTTATTTATTTATTTATTTATTTTAATGTACAAGGAGAAGATGAGGAAAACCCGTTAAAGAATAAGACTTGGAAGGAAATCACGAAGTAATATGGCTTCAGTTTGCTCTAAAACTGTCCGGTTAGAATTAGTGTGATGTCGTAGCTGCCCTCAGCTGGCAAGATTTGCTAATAAATCCCCTCTGTACTAAGGCTGTTTGCAAGGATTCTGTAGAGGGAGAGGATGTTTTCAATTTTGAAGACATTAAATTCCCAGTCGTGTGCCATTTATTCAGGCAAAAATTCCAACTGAATTCCTCCCAAGAACAAGCTTGATGATATGACCCTAATTCAGATTTCCTGGAAGTGCTAGAAAATATAATTCACAAATTAAAGCAAGATAAATTTTTATTCTAAGGAGCAGTAATTATGATTGGAGACTGGGAGGCAGAGAATGCTGGGAAACTGTTTAAAAATAGGTAAATATTAAATCATAGTTTAGGGAAAAACAATCAACAATGTGACATTCAGCATCTTTCAAATAACTGGTGAGTTTAAAAAAAAATGAACAGCATTAAAATTGAACACCAGTAAGATTTGCCCAAGGCAGATTCTAACCTACGCCTCAAGCAAAAGCAAACTACAACCACCCTTACCTTACCCTCACTTTCAACCTTTCCCAGTTTAATGACAGCTTAAAGAATAAGTCATTTAGTCTCTACATCCCACGGTATTCTACCCCTCAGCAGACACAGTGGTTTCTCTCAATTGTAACCAATCTTGAAAAGCATTTTCCAGGGGAATATTTTGGTTTGTATAAGGTGGCTATTTGGATCACAATTCCCAAGTTCACAGCTTTTCCACAGATTCCTTGTGTGACCTTGAATAAGTCACCACACTTCCATTTCCATCTGTGAACAAAGGGTATGACACTTACTTACCTCTCAGGAGTCCTGTGTGTCTTAATCAATCAATATTCTTCATGGCATTTTGAGATCCACAGATAATTAGGGATCTTATGACAATAAAACATAAGTATTGTACACAACTCATGGGCTGCCTTTTTTCCCAGTGTCTTGTGTACCAGTGGGACTGATGAATATCTGTACAGATTTTCAGTGTAGGAAAATAACACTCAAAAGAAACCAAACAAGAGTCCCACACATTTCTCCTGTTTGGTTATCTTGGATACCCTATGAAGAAAAATAGAAATTCTGATAAGCTCTGACCTCTAATTCCACCTGTGGAGTTACCACAGCAGAAGAGAAGTGGTTTATCATTTTGAAAAGGAAGCACAGAAAGTTTGGCTGTGCTAGAAGTCTAATGCTAAACTTAAAGGTGATTGATCAGGTTTTTTAGGATGTCTGTCAATTAAATTATCCCAATAGTCATATCGTACAACATTACTTTGGGGGGGAACACAGGAAGGGTCCCACACTGTGTGGTCAGACACTATGTGTTTCAGTGAGATCTGTAATTAAATGATAAATGATATTGTGGTCTGCAATGTTTCCACTTGCCCTAGTAATAAATCACCAGGACATTGAAATGTCCTAGGGTTTGCTGCTACCAGGCCTGCTTCTCCTTTTATGTGTGTTGCAGAACTTTGAACTGTGAATTTTCTCATCTGCATCAGATCTACTTTACATTTCATATGCACAAAACAAGGGCAAAGTTTGATACGCAGACTTAGCCAGGCAATATTTATCCTGTTGAATTGTAACTGCATACTTTGTGGTGTAGGGTCAGTGGGGGACAAAGGTCCTGGACAATTCACAGAGAAAACAAAGTATTTTTAACTTCTTATATATCACTTCGTATCACAGTGTCACACTTAATTGTTACTGAAAATATGCATCAGAAAGGTAAAGTATTATCAGTATTTCCCTTCTGGTATCTTAAACATATCCAGACTGCAACAATAATCTTTTTTTTTTTTTTTTTTTTTTTTTTTTTTCCCCTCCTTTTTTCTTTTATTTTTTCCCCAAATAAAGAAAGGAATCTGGATTCCAGCTAAGCTGAGACAATGAATGTCAAGTCTCTGCTCTAGCCCTAGGCAAAAGCTTTATAGCTAACTGGGCAATCTCTGTACTTGGAATAACTGAATTTAATAACAATAACAATGATGATAATAAAGTCATATCTATTATTTCAGACTGAAAATGAAGAAATGACTGCAGATAATGAAAAGTAAGATACATATTTTTTCTCTATCAGCTTGAAAATTATAGTAATAATGAGCTGTTTAAATTATCAAAGGAAGCTCATCACTTTCTGGATATGCTTCTAGTCACATTTGCAAGCTTCTAAATGTTTAGTAACTAATTGGTATTTCATATTTCCTAGCTGTACAAACACATTTTTAAATTTTATTTTAAGCTATTCCTACTGACAGATGCAGCAGCTCCAAGATTAGGCAGTTCACCCAGATGCATATTACAGTTCCAAAATGCAAGTGCCTACAAGGCACTCCTCTCAGAAAAAGCAATTAGAATACTCACGTGCTCAAGGCTTCTCTTGGTGCAGCTCCTGTCACCACCTGCACCCGTAAGGCTGCTACTTTTGCCATCAGCAGTACCAGCAAAAGCATGGCATGGGACCTCCACTTAGATGTTTGACACATTGGAAAGACTTAATTTTTTGTACAACAAATACGAGACTTTGATCCTGTTGAGTCAGTAGGATGGACGTAAATAACACTCATTTATGTTTAATCAAGTTGTTTATTTAAAAATACCAAGCAAACCCCTAATATTAATAGGGGTTTACTATCTAATTTACTGTTTACTCTCTATATCTATAAGTACATCTATTTTGCTGGTCTCATGTTCTCAAAGCAGGGCCATTGTTACACCAAATCTCTTCTGACTACAGATGTGAACTGCCATGATCTCTGCAGCAAGTTTTTTGTCTGTTTTTAAATCATGAATGTAATGGAATGCACTTGGCCTGATGGAAGCAAGTCTCCCAAAATTTCACCTGAAAGTAGATTAAATATGACTACTCTGAGATTTTGTCACAAGTACAAAACTCAGATGTATGGAGTAAGTTGATGTAAGTATCCAATTTGAGACCCCTAAAAAATATAAATAAAAACATAAACCCTAGTTTTGATTAGAAACCTCAAACCATTAAGTTTTGGTCAAAATCAAGATAAATTTTCCAAGGCTTTTTTATGATTTTCCAGACTAAGATTTGGCAAAACCTGATGGGATATGGCTGAATGTTAATTTAACTTTGTTATCACTCTCTAGAACAGAGATTCAAGCAACCTAGGGGAATGAACCTAGGGGAAACAGAAATGGGTAATAAATTAAAAAATGTAAAGTTTTAAGCACCTCTGTCAGATTTTACCTAACAGTTATATAAAAACTACAAAGGAGTATTTGTATTTATCCAACCAAAGATTACAGAGAAAATGCTATTCTCCACACCCCTGTACATAGCACACAAGTCTAATCTTCCTTTACAGGCTTGGTGAGGGAGATGAATGTTTTCTTTGAGTTAGGCAGCTGTAGTGTAAGTTGCAAATGCAGAGGAGGAGCACAGATTTGTCACCAAAGTAACCTTTAACTCTTGTTCTTGGCAATTTTGTTAATCAAAATAGGAATATCTATGTTGCAAATAAAATCAAATGTACAACTACTTTATCCAGAAAACATACTGGATTCATTTATTGCGGTTTGGATTAAATGATATCAAAGGTATTTTCCAACACAAACCAATCTATGATTCTTGTACTTAGTGGACCTGATCAAAGGACCTTGTCTCCTTTCTACCTTTACACAGTTTGCTTTAATTTCATTAATTCAACTTTAAGTAGGTACTGTGAAGAACCTCACATATCAGTGAGGGTGAAGGGGATGGTCAGAGGCAGGGAACATCTTCCATACAAAGGCATTTCAGCTTGGAAATGACAGCTGAAAGCTGAATACAAGATAGACAAACAGACATACAGATAATCGAAACATCAGGCAGTAGGTTTAAATGAAAGTATAATTTCACAGAACATGAACATAACCTGCAAATAAACTATTAGAAAGGCCTCGATAATGTGTGTTTTAAAAAGCAGATTAGACACATTTATGACAGACAGAACTACAAAATACTTGCAGTGCAGCTGAGTTACTAAAAGCTGACTGCCAAAAAGAAGAGTGTCACAGTGCTCCCCATAAGCAGGTGTATCTGGCCACTATTGATGAGTATATTCACCAGCCAGATCTTCACAGAGTTCTCATGTATTTTTGCTAATCTAATTTGGTGCATAAACCAGAAACGTCTTTAATCTGCAAAATTTGCAATACTGGATCAAAGCAGTTGTAAGAGTTCAGAGTAAGCTTTCACAAAATGACAAAGGCCCCACAGAGCTGCTGTGATGGAACCATGGTGTCTCCTCCAAATTACAGAAGTAAGTGGGAGCTGAGATGTCTTGGCTGCAAAAGCTTTTCTCCTTTTCTTTAGGAAAACATGCTACAGATGGTCACTCTGCCATTGCATGTTATGCACAAAATTAATGAACTGTGAAGGCAAAATAATCCTGATTTGCATACTGGGACCTGTTTTAGGGCTGCTTTCCCTGTAGCCCTTCTAGACCCACTGTAAAATCGATTGGTAGCCCTGTGAATGTTGTCCTCCTGGTGTTAATGTCAGGACTATCTCTGAGGTCATATGTATCTGCTATGCTCTGCTGACATCACAGGAAGAGTGAGGATTTCCCCTACATGAATATTGGGCTCTGGGTGCTATTTTAACTCTGTAAATGGCATTGCACAATCAAGCATCACCAGATCTTTTTGAGCAGAGAAAATAATGACATTGGTTGGATGTACATCTGCAGAAGTCCAGTTAAAGAACAAATAAAGCCTGAATGTTATCACCTGAGGGGCGTGCTTGCTTCTATCTACAGTTCTGTTCTTGGCAAAGTACTCTCTTACTGCTCAGTGTTCTCCTTCTGCTTCTATTGCTTCTAATTACCACCACCAGGGCTGAGTACACCCGGAATGGGGAAAGAGCTTGACCCAGTCATATGTCTCCTCCTCCTGGGCCCTGAGCCCTGCTCCAGAGGTTCTGAGAAGGCTGAAGGGAAAGGTAACACTGGGACAGGCTTTGCAAGTCAGGGGCAATGTACAGGGCCATGTGGCCACAGAGCCCATGGCTCAGTGCTGCCGGTTTCTCCCTATTTATGTTTTTTATCATTACTCAGTTCAGCCACACAAGGCAAATTGCATTTAATAAATTAGCCTAATGGATTCCGCAAGTGGTTGGTGAGCGGGGTGCTTCCTCCAGTTAAGGAAAACATTTATATTCGCTCTCCCTTTGCTTGTCTTGACGAGGAGGGTGAGCAAAGGGCAGGGATGGTGGGGAGCGGGTGGCTGGCGGCCATGCCCAGGGCTGGTGAGGCAGTGAGGGCGGCCCAGAGGAGCTGTGGGGAGCCCGATTACCAGTTCCCTTTGTTTTCCCACTGCTCGTGGGCAGCCCTGGGGCTGCAGTACCTACCGCGGCTTTCTGGGCAGGCTGCTCCCTCCCCTTCCCAGGGCTACACATTAAACTCTTCCAGAGGGGCCCCTTTAACAGCTCCCCATGAAATAATAATTCATTATGTCACTAGGAGGGAAGAAAGGGAGTGTAAGTGTCTTGATGGGATTAGCGGAAACCCCCACAGAGATGATTTAGGAGCCGTGATAATTCATTTAATAGGGGCCTGGGGTAAATTGCTAGACAGGGAAATGTAACTGAACCCGCTTAGAAAGGGCGCATTACAGGTCTGTATATGATAACTGGCTTCATTAGCAATATTTAAGAGATTTCATTTAAGAATGAGTCATAAAATGCAGAACTATTTCATCCACCTGGTTTGGTGGCCTTTAGCTTTACTCTGTCTGAATATTAAATTGGAAATGGCACTACAGCAACACATTTTGGAAGCTGTTCTTTTGGCTGTTATTTGTATGGTTGGTTTAGCTTCTCGTTTGTTAACCTTTGAAAATGAGTATCACTGAAAGCAGATAACGGTACAACCAGAACTGAGAGAGATTAGGAAGGCTCCAGTGATGGAGAAAAGACGGCTGTAAAACTTAGCAGAAACCCCGCACTGCTGTAAACACAGGGGTCCAAAAAGGGTCAGAAAGAGGCAAACAATATCCTGTTAGCTTGGTGTGCTAGCCCCATCCACTCTGAAAAGAAGCCTGAATGAATCTGGTTATGCAACAGCTTGGATGGGTGGGACAGCATGTGTACATACAGAAACCTTCAGCTGGACATGGGAAGTGCACCATTCTGCACCGCAGAGCTGAAGTTTGCCTCAGGTGCCCCTGTCAGCAAACACTGCGTTTGGTTTTGGAGCAGATAGGATTCATGTGATGTTTTTTTTTCATGATTCACAACATTTTAAAATTGGTAACCCTGGAAAAATCCTACTTTCTGTAAGCATGGTCCAAATAGCTGGTTAGAGATTCCTACTCAGTACATTTGGGTAAATATTAAAAATCAGACAAGGCTAGCAACAAAAAGAACCAAATTCTATACAGGCTTGCACCATCACTGTCTCCAGTGGGACTGTGGGATACAAACCATGGCAGAATTTGGTCTGTGTGTTTGGATGTACGTGTGGTGATCTTCATGATCCCTGGGAAAGGAATCATTCCGGGTAAGAACCATTAAGAAGAGTTTTACTCATCCTTAGCCTTGAGCTCTTGTACTTGTCAAGTAAAATTTCAGCAATATTTGTCACCAGCATTTATAAAATAGAAATGCTGTTTCTTTAAAAAATATATATAAATAAATCATTAACATGAATTTAATTCTTTGACTGTCCCCTCTGATGCATTTTATGAGTAAGGATGTATTTCAAGACTTGGGCAAGTGCTTAACAAATATCGAAAAGCGGGCCATAACCATATGATCTTTTTTCAGTATACTTTTTCCATTTATTGCTTTTTCATTTTTTTATCACTGAAAACAAAAGGAATGAAGAAACACTAGGAAATAAAGTATTAAAGCATTTCTGTCATGCTGCTTACTGTTCTCCTGAAATACCAAAACAAAATGGCGACATTTTAACATCACTGTATAGGATTAGAGTAAGATCTGCTGATTATATTCTATCTGGGGATGTTGCCAGCTCAACTGTATGATATTTCACCCTCACTGAAAAACAAATAGTGCTATTTATTTTATTTATTTTTCAACCTCCACCAAAAGTGTGGATATGTGAATAATAGTTTTTAATCAAACAAGACAAGTAATTTTACATAAAATCATGCAGCTACGCATGTGGGTCACATGAAAAAGGATGAATCAGTTTGTCTTCAGGTTACTAAAATTTAGCAAACCATCCTGTTTTGTCTGCATGCCACTTTAAGCTTCGTGTTATTACTTTGCTTCCCCCCCTCCAACTTTGAAATCCCACCGAAAAGAGGCTGTATTTGATATAATATTGTAAACCATTTTGAAATATGGCAAGCAGTATCTTTATCAAATATAGCTAAAGGTATTAATAACCACAACTGTCAATTGTAGGAATAAGACAAGTGTTTTAATAAATCTTCACTAATACTCCACACAAATATAAAAGAATGACTAGCTTTCTCTCCAGCCCTTTCCCTAGTGACCGCTGCCTGTTACGACTTTGAATGATTCCCTCTAATGGAAGACAGCCAATACTGTCCATTACTCCAGATGGTCAGCTCTACTGCAAAGTTCTGCTAACGCTTCTCAGCGTCTCGCCAGCATTTTTTTTCTTTCCATGAAAATCCAGTCCAAGATCAGCCAGCTATTAAGTTGGCAGATAAAATCTGGGCTATCTTGCCTACTTGTTATAAAATTCATTTTGGTATTCATGGTAGAAAGTGTGCAGTGGTTTCCTGCGCTGCCCGTATTAAAAAGAAGTCAAAACAGACCAACAGCTCTATAATAGCCAGTAAGTAATACATTAATCATGTGCGGCTGCACAGCTAAAAGGTGACAGGAAAAAATACAAGCAGACTTTGTGGGCACACTCTGAACTGGGCTGTACCTGCACAATAATCCTGTTCGTTACAGCAGTGTGCACTAAACACAAACAGGATTCGGTCCAGCATCTTCCATACAGCAGACATTGCTTTTCATGTATTGTGGGCATTTGACATGCTATATCCCAATTTCTGTAAATACCAATTCAAACCATGCAAATATTTCATGCTCTAATCAGCAGAAAGTAGATAAGTACATGCAATTTAGCAAAGTTCAACTAATTTTTCAGTTAGTAGATAATGGCTGGGTATTATAAAGTAATGCTCATCACTTCACACAAGCAGCATTTGCTTATTGCTGTTCTCTGCTAATACAAAGAGGCATTAGCAGACACTTGTAAATTTTCCTATGTACAGCTTACATAAAAACTAATGACAACAACAACAAATGACAACAACAGCTCCCCTTTAACAGCTCTGCACCTAGAATAAATATTGTAGGTGTCCTTGGAGACAAATATTTCAAGTGCTTAGATATCTTTCTGGTACGCATTCTAGCATTTTGTCATCAAAAAAAAGCATGGTATGAAAAGTGGGCTTGCACACTCGTTACATGATTTCCTGTAATGGGAAGCCTAGGATGATGCATTTCTGGCTTGAAGATTAAAATGATTTGATTAATTCTGCAGACCCAGAATAGCTCCAGTAAAAACACAGCAGTGGATTTGACACTGAATGACATGAAACTGCGACAGATTTGTACCCTTGCACTGGAATACAAATTGGGCTGATAATTGTGCACTTTACTGCAATAATATTCATTGTTTAATTGACATATTTTATTTCAGGCAATCAAATATTTCAAAATATGCAGAGTGCATTTGGCTGTAAGGCACCAGTATTTGATTTTTTTGTGTGTGCGTGCGTGTGAAGTAAAATTGTTTTCAAGAGAAAACTGACTATACCTTTGACCTCCTGACTTTTTCAGAAATGATTATCCCTATAGCACTATCAGTACTCTCAATAAAATCACGTCTAACTTGTGTTTGAAACATACATTACAAATAGATGTATAGATGGACGAGATATTGAGAAAAGGAATAGTACAGATTATGAATATTAAGATTTATATTAATCTATAAGCCTATTAAAGTACAGTAAAACCTGTCCTTCAGACCACCTTTTTAAAGATATCACCTCCCTGATGGGACCACTAAATTTCGGGCCAAATTATTTTCCCATAAAGAACAATGAAAAGAAAATGATTATATTAAGACTACTTCTACTATGGTTTCTTTTCATTGTTCCGCCAAAAATGATTCCAAACAGTAAAATAACATTGATTTTGACCTTGTTAATGAACCTGAAGAACTTCAAGACACACTTGACCATAGATTTCCCTTTAAATAGGAAAAAAACTGACACGCAGCCATCATAATTTCATCAACCTTGGCAGAAGATATGCAATTTCACTAGTATTTTGGATAGGCAGCTTGTCTTGATATCGTTAATGTTCCACAGGGACAGAAGCATGGTCTTTTTCTTCATAGCAACACTTTTAAATGATCCTGTAATTTGTGTAATATTGATTAAGTCTTCCGAGAGTTAGGATTATTTTAAAAGGCAGTGTTGTACAGATTTATATACTATTACAGGATTAATTTAATTTTTCCAAGATGTCCATCTTCCCTATGGTGGGAACTTTCCAGAGCTGTCTCACTGGGACTTCTTCACTCCCTTTAGGAGGGCTACACCCCATCTGTGTGAAATGCCTATAACTGCAATTTCTCTTCTTTTAATAGGAAGGGTTCCATAGACTCCAAGTCTCAGAATGAGAAGTCCCACCTCAATTTGAGCAGCCTTCTGTACTAAGGAAGTTCGGAACACAGGCTATACAAGGCACCTCGGCCTGCATCACATTATCAACAGCAACCACCATCTTTTTTATTTTTCTCTTGCAGTCTCAGCTCTATGCATACACAAAATCCAGAGAGTTTCCCATACACAATTTTTTTCTATATATTTTTGTTTCTGTTTGCATCAGTCATTACCTAACTTGGATAATAGGAACACTAACCTCTCCAGGCACTGGGAAGTTTATATCGGCCTTTACAGATATTTTACTAATAGCATGTCCAAGAGTAATTTTTTGAAGGCAGTGAAAATAATGCACTTAAAAACAAATCAAGCATACATTTAAACAGCCATCTTTTTCTGCTGCATGTAACTTCCATTTTCCTGGAACTAACACAAGCACTTCTAATGCTAAAATGCAAACACAGATACTGATGTTTGCAACTATTATGCTGCCAGTTAAAGCACTGGATGTTTCATTTGGAGCCCCTGTCTCACTGTACTTGTACTCAAGGATCTGGTGATGCTCATAGATATAAGTGGTTAGGAAAAATGCCACATTTTCTCCAATTAGACACCGTTCTTCTATGTGGACAGAAACACACAGGAGAATTGCTTGAGATTTTACATGGGACATTTTAACACAGAAGGTGCTACGTAAACCAGGTGTTTCAATGGATTAAGACATTCAGCTGAGCTGTGGGTTCTCAGAGTGCCCTGCACTAATGCCTTGTTCACACACTGTTTAGCAATTAGGGTACTTTCTACACACCTTATTTCCCCTTTCCATCATGAGATTCAATAAAATTACTCCACTAGATGAGGCACAATATACAAAGCCGTCAGTTATCTTTAACACAATGCTTTCACTTGTCTTGCAGTGCACTATTAGCTCCAATTCACTAACTAATCATAGAGAATGTTAGCAGTAGCTGTTAGTAACTTTGCATTTGTGTTGATGGAGTACTTCATGTCAGTGTTGTCACCAGACAAGTCATACCATAAAATCACAGCCCAGAGCTGCAGTTTCAGGAGCAGCTCAGACTCTTGAATGGTGTGCTGGTTCCCAAAGTGGCAATTCCTTCCCCTGCTAGTTCTTTTTCTTTCTCCTATCTCCCCCTCACTCATGTCCATGTAGTCTCACAACTTGCCTTGTAGCATCTCCTTTGCTTATCAGGACTTCCCTCCTTCTATTTCATGTTATTCATCCAGCAGAAAAATCACCCCTTTTTTCCATTGTTTTTTTTTTCTGCCACTTTGGCAAGATGAATTAGGTCTTAGGGGAACCTAGGAAGGGCCACAGTTAGTGTGCATGGTAAGTGGCAGAAACACCTGGCTGGGAGCAGCGGTTATGAGAAGTCAAAGCAGAGTGGGACCAGGACCTCTCCTTGTTGGTGGATGTGGAATGACAGGTTGATTGGCTTATCCCATCTTGTTGCGTGAGGCCAAACTGTCAGGGCACTTTACGGATGCAGTAATTGAATTGATAGGTTTCTCACATTTCTTTAACTGATGTTCAACCTGACCTGTAAATTCTGCTTCATTAACTCACACTGTTAACCCATCTAACTGCAGTGGCATTACTTTTGTTAGTAAAGAGCATGGTTGTTACTCACAGGTAACATACCAGCACTTTGAAAAAAAAAAAAAAAAGAAGAATCTACAAAAGAACAAACATCAACAAAAAATTTGATTCATTGAAATGAAGCTGCAATTTAGGTCTTCCATGCTGAGATGTTGATGTAGTCCACAGCACTCTGTTGTGTACAAATGTGCAACAGCACCAAGCATGTGTTTCTACGTCTGCCCACCCTGACATAACAGTAGTTTTGGCACAGTTATTTAGTAATCTTACAGCACTTGATAGGTTGACTTCTTTTCCTTGTGCTGTTTAGAGACCAATCCCCTTTTTGTTAAAATCAGATTTACTTGAAACCAGTCATAATTTAAAACAACCCTCAGCTCAAATTCACCCAAACACACGTACTAAAGTAATGTTTAAAATGTTTGTGTAGGCATGTTAAAGCCCCCTGTGTATTTGGTCTAAAAGACAAAGCGTTGCTTTCATTTTGCTTCATTACTAGTATCTGATGTGTAACTTGAATTCATGACTAGTTAATGAGCAAATGTTAGCATGGCACAACTATGTCTGTTACAGAGCAATCAGTGTCTCACTGAGGGTTTGTTAAAGCTGGGGTTTTATTGTTTTGCCTTCCTCCACAGTTCAGTGAACTAAATGCAATTTACTGTCTTCACACTTTTGTTTTTTTTTTTTTCTCATTCCTCCCCAAAACTTCCTTGCCGCATCTGTACGGGGAGCTATGAGCATGTTTTATTATTATCATCCATACAGTGGGATAGATGCACTTGGATGATTTATAAACAAACAAAATGAAAAGTCTTTGCCCAGAGGAGCCTACAATCTAGTGCCTGAATGCTGCAATTGCTATCACGTGGGTGGGATTGCTGTGTCCGTGTGTTATCAACTTGAAAATTGTGGCTGAAAGCTTTAATTCTGCAGTCAGCTCTGCTGGTGAGGAATAGATTCAGGGCCGGTCCTGCAGTTGGCTGTGCTGGCTGGGAGCCCAGTGCCTGCACAGGGTCTGGCAGCAGGCTTCACCAGCAGATAGGGCTATGCAGAGAGGTCCTTCACTACTGTGTTCAGCTTTTCCTTTTTTTTTCCTTTCCAAAGAAAGAGCTGCAAGTTCTCACATCCAATGTACTATTCAGATTTGAGGGGAGAGGCAGGTGTTTTCATTTGGACAGCAATATTCAGACAAAACACCATTACTCATTTGCTTTGCTGCTGATGGTGCAGTCCTTGTTGAGGTAAAAGTCCTGTTCCTCCTAGTAGGCATTTCACATGAGCTATGAAACAGGCCCCGTATTACAACCCCCTGAACAAATAAGTGTCCTCCAGTTCTAAGCTGTTTCAAATAGGCTATGAATGACCATACATGGATCTTTATAGCTGAAGAGTATTAACTGGCAGATTTTGCATAATTAAAGCATTCAGTCTCAACTTTACATGCAGTTAAGTAAAACTATCTCTTGATTTATGAGTGTTTGCTTATATGCTGAACAGTACGGTCATTTTGTGATATGTGTCTGCAGTAATTATTTATTACGGGGTTATATAGCTTTTTGAAACAGCAAAATGGAAAAAGTATATTTAAAGCCTTTGGCCACCTATTGGGAGCTGTGTTAATTATGATTTGTGAATTATTTTCTGCATGAAATCACAATCTTTACAATAACAATATATAGATTATGAACTTCTCAGAAAGCCTAATGCCTGTGGGTGATATTTTGGTTGTTTAAGTACTGTCATTCTGGCAGAGCATTAATTTAGATTTTCATGCTCTAGTCAGCACCTTGGATGTCCTTAGAGTTTTACACTTGGATTAAAAATACATTGAATTCATCAAGCATATTGTTAGTAAAATGAACTTGGGACTTCCCTGTTGCAAAACCAGTTTTACGATTTTCTTACTCTAAGTGAAGTAAGAGAAAAACAGAAATGTTTCCAATTTTCCAGTATAAACCTTTTCTCCCTACCCCTGCAAAGCTTTGAAACTCTGAAATAATCTGTGCATAAATAGCTATTGGGCTGTTTCCAGTATTGAAACCCCTACCATTTTTTTCTCCAAATATGCCAAAAGCAAGACCACTACTTCCTGGAAATCATTAAACACAGTGGATCAAATGTGCAGCTGGTCTCCATCATGGAGATGGGTAGTCGAAACATTTCTAAATGAATATGCAAAAAGTTCAAAGCTTACATACCCAACTACTCTCACACATGCACACAAAAATCCTAGATGCAAGGCAGGAAAGATGAGGATGCAAGAGCAATAAGGAGAATTTGCTTCAAAGTACATTATATTGTGGTACAAAAGGGATAAATCATATGTGTATGAAAATCATAAGCTTTAAGCTTTGGAGAGAGTTGTGCAATTGACAATCAAATGGAGCTTAAAAGAAATTACGAGGTTTTACACTAAAGTCCTGAAATAAAGAAAGTAATATTTTACAGCAAAAAATTGCAAATGTCAAGATTAAATCATAAGACTTTGCACCATTGAGCTACTAGCTAGCTCTATATCTTCTTCAGCTCTTAACACAGGGAAAGACCAACTTTCATGGTCAATAAAACTTAAGAACTTTAGAAATACATTTAGAGACATAAATCATATATTTGTGACTTTTCCTCCTTAAATAGCTAATTATGGAAGAAAAATGATTGAATATGTGAACTCCTTGGCTGCTAGCCTATTCCTGCATTTGTTTTCAGACTCATTTTTAATCCCTTTTGCTTGTTCCAAGGAAATGACATTAATTTCTCTGCTTAAAAGAAGCCGGCGCACATTGACAGCAATGATTCTTATTTTATTTTTTTTTTTCTGTCTGTCCTACCTCCAAAGAATTTACCAGCAGTACGAGACTCTGGGTAGAAATATCTTGGAGCAAACAAGCCGAACCAGAAGTGGAAAAAAACAGAGCTCAGATGCTCAAACTGCTTCCTCTAGTCCAAAGACGGACAGGTGGCGACCCAGATTGAATCAGTTGTTGTGGGAATGATTTGATTCACAAACAGGGTTGTAAAATTTTATATGGAGATGCCAGTGAAAGTCACAAGATCATAGAGCAAAAGGCCTTATTCACATAAATTACCTGAATGGCTATGAAGCATAAAGGAAATAAATTGAACAATATTGCTCATGCTTAGTTTACAGACATATGGTATGTAGCCTCACGTGACGTACACACCAGTAACAGGCGTATCTTTGAACCCCATATAACAGTGAGGAAATATACCTTCTCTAATAATTCAAAGAACAGAGCAGTTGCTTGTGCAGAGGGATACGAATTCACATGTATGCATTAAGCATTTCACTAATAAAACCATCAGAGGAAGGGCTACTGAGCTTGTCCTTCTTTCCTCTGACAATATCAGCTGGCCTAATAAAATATACTACCTTTCCTTACAAGCCTCGCCTCTTTTATTGCAGCCACAGTCACACACACACACACACACACACACACACACACACACTGCTTCACAAGGAATTAATTTGGGGGAATGTGGGGGCATTCAAAGAGAAATCTGGATTTCTGGATGGAGGATCCTCCACCACCGGTACAAGAGATGCAGTTTGCACAGGTCATACACAGCACCAGGGCTGGGCCCCGCTGCAATGGAAGTGAACTGCATTTCTTTTTTTCAATAGCCAGCTCCACACCTGGACAATATGCAAATTCTTACAACACAGCACAGCAACGCAACAGAGAAATATTTTCAGCTCTGCCTAGCAGGCTGATGCATTGATCTCAGCAGATTCTGAGATATAAACTTCAATTTGGCCCCCAGTCACTTAGTGGACACTGCCACCAGCAGCTCTGACACCGGGTTATTTGTTGTTGCTGTTTGCTGTCCCTGTTTGCACATTAATCCAGTGACAATTAGGTGTCAGCGAGCGTTGTTTCTGCTCGCTGATAGCCTTGGGCTCTGCGCTTGAAGCCCTAATCAGGAGTGTAAACTCTGCTATATTTCAATTTGGAGAAGCGCTCTTCCGCTAAGAGGCCCCTGGCACTGCGATAAATAAAACGCCTATTTACTCTATTGCCACACTTAGACATCTAATGCACTTACTACCAGCCCCCTAATCATGGCCCACAGTTAAATCCGCCTATAAATCACTCCATTCTCATCCTGCAGATTAGCGAGGCCATTTTCCCCAAACCCCACAATGAGCACTGTTTCCTTTTCTTGTTAGTCAAAAGCGAGATGATTTTTATTAGGTTAAAGACGAGCTCACAGATGGTAAATCGCGTGGAGGGAAATGAGATGGAGAGTCCTGTGGTGGGGGGGAATAAGGGGGTGGCTCAGAGGCCTCAGCAACCCCCCCAGGCCCCCATCCCAGCCACGCATCACCTCACAGTGCTGACTGGGCGATGTCTGACTGCCCAATGCACAAAATGGCACTGGCCCATAGGTGCAATGAGCGTGCTTGGCCTCAGCTGCTGGCAGCTTGTTCCCCTGCTGTGGGTGGATATGGCTGTGGTGGCTTCCAGCTGTGAACAAACTGGGCTGGCATGGAGAAACGTCCAGAGGAACACCCATGTCCTGTCCATGCAGCCACACTGAAGTGGTCTAGATTTACCTTTGCAGCAGCACCACACGTGGTATGAGCACCAGCGTGGAGTGTCTCGTGCAAGTGTGCCAGCTGCATCCTACAAATAAGACTGTCCCTCTAAGGTGGGTAAGGAGCACTAAGTTGTTCTAGCAGAGCAGGGAACAAAATGTAACTATAATGAACAACATGACATATTTTGCATTTTTATTCTCAGTGGCTGGTAAGGAAGAGATACTGATTTCCTTTTTCTTTTTCTTTCTTTTTTTTTCTTTATTTTTTCTTTATTTTTCTTGTTTTTATTGGATTCATTATTCTCAGCCACTCACTGAATAATTCCCATGAACTATTCTCAGTCTTGTTTGGATGAAGTTTGTTGCAAGCACCTGATCTTTTAAATCCTACTAGGGTTAACTGGTTACGTAGTCACACGTTTGCATATCCTTGATTGAAGCAGCACGATGCTGAGATATCAGATTTCCTGTGCAATAACTAATGAATTCAAAATTCATTATTCATAAATATTCTGCAACATTCGCTTAAAATTTTGGCACAAGTTCCTGCCTGCAGATCACTGTATCAAGAGAGCCACGGAAAGCAAACACAGAAGAGAAGCACAGGCTGATCAGAAGCTTGTAAGTGAATCAGAGGAAACACTGGGGAATGTTTTGCTTTCTGTGGCGTCAGTCCACTACCCGTGAGACATGGCAGGGAAGTGTTCGTATTTCATACGTAACAGCCAGACAGAGGGATGTCAGAGGCTTACATCACCCACGGAACATGATTTACCTCACACACGAACACGCGCCCAGATGGGACACTGAGGGGAAAGCAGCAGCTGTTGTCATGGTGTCACAGGAGGTCCACACACTGCAGCCTCTGCAAATTGGCCGCAGTCACTGTGCCCTGATGCACCCCACAGCCAGTGGGGCAAAGCGCAGTCCCTTTTCTCAGCCTCCTCTCCCTGCCCCTTTCTTCCCAAGCTCTAAATGGGGTGGATTGCCGTGAAGAGCTCCCTATAATCTCTGTTTAACTATTTCCATATGACAACTGCTTTGGATGCCCGCAGCACGATGAAAAGGCCAGAAGCCCTGGCTCTGCTGGGGGTTCCCTAGGGAAGGATATGTAAACAAAGCCTGGGTCTGTAGCCTTTTGCACCTCACTCTCTTTTCCCATTCTTACTTGGATCTCAGGTGGAATTAAAGGGATTAAAGCTGAGCGTAAATGAGGCGAGTGTGTAAAATGACTCCTTTCTGAACCAAACGGCATGTTCCGTGCTGAGGAAATGAGATGCCCATTTAAATCTCATCCATCCACCGCCTGTGGCCACCACCATGTACCTGCCTACTTAGCCCAAGGGTTAATTAATTGAGGCTTCAATGCACTATTGCAAGAGCATTATTGCATTTGATACTCTACATCTGTGATTTAAAACTCTTTCAGTCCCTTGTCAGCAAGGGAGGGTTTTAACTAGGAAATTAGCATTCAGATAAGGGTACGCTCTATTTGCTTCTGAAAGGAAGGAAATATTAAGGATGCTGGTGCACAAACCAAGCTGTAATATCCTGTCCCATCCTAGAAAGGGCTCTTGGGCCCCGCTTCCCAAGGGGACACTCTCTATGAGGGGAATGGAACATAGAAAAAGGAATTACAATCTCCAGTGGAAATGCCATGTAGTATAAACTAGACAACTGAATGCACTTTATTTTTTAGCAACTTGCTTTTATTCCACAATAATTACAGGTTTCCTACCTTGACACCTGGCTCATTTTAAATACCTGATCACCCCACCACATTATTTCCATACTATATTTCAGGCTCCTCTTGGAGTTCAAATACTAATATTACTCCCCATCTAGTTATTAAGATGTTAATAACCACTTTTATTTTTTCTAGGTAAGCAGAAAAAATAATAATTCCTTACATTCACATAACATCCTTGCATTACACTCAATGGCATGTGTGTGTAATCCCCAGTCACTGAAATGAAACACACATTTTCCAGCAATAAAACACAATAGTTTGGGATATGAAGTGACAAAGGAAGTATCCAACTGAAACAGCAGGAAGAATTAAAGGTAGAAAAAATGTAATTTCCCACACTCAAGTGCAGCTGCCAAACCTCAAAACCAAGACACAGGTAGGAACCACATGCTACCCATGCTGATCCATGCAGTGTGCCTAAGAGCAACCCTGACATCACCTGCTTCACTCTCACCAGCCTCAGGAAGGGATCCTCATAGGAGGAGAAGGGAGTTTTGGAATTGGGCCCCAATTTAAAATCACCGTTTGGGACTTAGCTAGAAACGTGACAAAACCACAGCATGCTTTCACTCTGTCTCTCTAGTACGTAATTGAAAACGTAGGCTGGATTGGGTCAAGTGAATGGGCTGCAGGGGGTGGCCAGCCTCAGTCACCAGCCATCTGCCTTAAGATCTATCCCTTAAGGGGACAGGCCTTAAGGCAGGTGGGGCCACATGTCTTGGCAAGACTGCCATGACGCATCATTGCGGAATGACAATCCCCAGCGTACTGTGAAGAGCGCGTTCCTCCTCTGTGCTCTGCCATGTGGTTGGAAACACTGGGTAAAGCCATGCTGGTCTCCTCAACCCTCCACGAGGCTCTCGTGCAGCCATACCCTATTCCCCGCCTGCACACGGAGGCATGGGTACCCAGGATGAAGCAGCAACTGTTGGACCCAACACTACACGGTTGCACAGCCGCCTAAAACAGGAAGTGCAGATTAACTTGTCCAGTGGAAACTACAGAGGGAATTTAGGAAGACAGAATGCAATCAGCCAGGACACTGAGGTTAACACAGTTAATCTTGTGGAAAGTGCAATGGGACCCTTAATAACTGCAACTGGTCAAGGCCTCGGTTTTATGTCTCGTCCCAAAGATGGCGCTTCCCGCAGCGCGGCGCTGCGCGGCTGGAGGAGGGGAGCAGCGCCACCTGCCGGCTGCCAGCCGGGCTCCCCTGGGAGGGGCCGGCGCGTCCTGCAGCCTCCAAAACATCACAACCTCACACCTAGGGTGGATCCTGGCTGCATTCTTCCTCCTCAGGACCCTCAGTGTCTGTCAGGGATGCCTGGCAAATGGGACCGTTGTCTGGAGGAAGACCTACCCTTCCCCATGAAGGCTAAGGCGTTATCCCTCTGGGTATGGGGGCTGTGGCAGCCTGAGCTCTTTCTGACCAAGTTGTGCCACTTTTATTCCAGCTTCTTGACAGAGAGTCCTCGACTACATTTCCAGCCTGATTGTCATTGGCTTAAGAAGCTTGTTAGATGTTTGCACAAAGGTTTTTCTCCTTTCAGCTATTAATCTTTGAACTATAGAGCTTAATAAGGCGCTATGAACTCCACTGTAATATTTTAGCAATGCGGTGAGATTGCTGTATGTAGTTCAGGCTTATGAACAATGACCCAGGACTTTATTTAACAGGAGGCAATCTATCCATTGTAAATCAAATATCTCTAAGCCGGCCTCAGAACAGTGGTGAGCATAAATCAATGTGTTGTCACGTAGTACATATCTAGTCTTAAAGACATATGTCTGTTCCATATCTTTCTTTGGTCCACAGGGCACACATACTGTTTTACTACAAGCAGCACCTCAAGTGTCTAAGTCCATTAAAATAATCAGTGCATTGCTGGAACAGCTCTTTAAAGTTGGGCTACATTTTTTAAACTCAGAAAATATATGCATGTTTCTGACTGGTTTTGAGCAGCAGTGAGGGGAATAGATACACAAATGCTTTGACCTCAGGGACACTGCAGAAGGCTTTAAACTAGCAAGAACATTCTATTTTCACTCCCCTCAGATACCAAGAAGGTACCACCTTCTATGCGTCCATCACATATTTATCACGGAGGTTAAAAAGAAGATATCATGCTTGAAAAACAGAAGTTAGACTTAAAAAATGAGGAGTTAAGGCCTGGTCCCATAAGGGCTTAAATATGCTCTCAATTCCATCTAAGAAAGAGAGAAAATTGAGGAAGCTCAGCATGCTGTATGATTGGGTTCTTAGACAGGATATAATTAACAGAGAAGAAATTGATAGAGGTTGTAAGATGAAGAGCTACATCATGGGGCTTTATCAAGCATGGGGCACATTGGAAAGTATCTAATGCTCCAGAGATGAAATGGTTTCATGAGAGCCACACCCCCAAAGTTGCCTTTTTAGCAAGTGTAATAGGACTTTTTCAGTTTCATAAAGTATCTTGATAACTTGAAAGTGCCAGTTAATGGTACAATGTTCCAACTATGAATTTTACAAAGATTAATCTACCCCTTTAGGATCTGAAGGAGCCAATCAAAGGCCGCCCAGTCTTTGATGTTTTACAGTCTCTGCGGGCACAAAGCTCAGCTGAAAGTACCGTTCAACATCCTAAACTGTCATCTTCATCTTCTTCTAGCATAAAAATACATATTTTTCCCCATAATAAAGATTTTTTATAATAGCAATAAAGTAACTCTCGAGAACATGGTTGTCTTGAGATAGCTTAACTGTGTCTGGTACCTCATAACACCCTGGGGACCCAGCCACCTCATAATAATCTCTTTCTTTACCATGCCTTGCTTAATTAAGGAGTGAAGCCAAAAGGTCAATGCAGGATAGAAATGTAAATCTCAAAGTTTTCACCTGGACCCTAAGTCCATGTCATAAAACATATACAGTATGTTCATCTTAAGGTTTAGTACATTACCAGATAGAAGGTGGAATATGCATTATATGCATAGAATTAAAAAAGAAAAGAAAAAAAGAAAAAAGAAAAAGAAAAAAAAAAAAGAAAAGAAAAGAAAAAAAAACCCACCACAGTACAAAACCTTTAGGTCCTTATATATAAAATTGTGGCTTTTTCCTCTGAAGAATAATTAAAAAGTTATACATTTATTCTCCACATAAGGAGCCTTTGTTAGCTCAGTTTCTCTCTTTTATAATGTCATGATAATTATGAACCATATATGGTAAGAACAACATACAATGTATATGACAGATATGATTTTTTCCTCCTCCGTATCTACTCTGAGTATTGTGTGCGCTGCTCTGGAGAGAGAGACAACATGGTGTTACAGACCTTCCAGTTACTTCCAGATCTACAATGAAAGCAGACAATTTTAATTCCAGATCTTATTACTACATTGGAATATTGATGTCATAATGGGCAACAAGTTTTGGCAGCTGTTTATCCTGTTGTTTTCTCGGTCATTTGCTATGCAGCTTTCTGGTCTCCAAATGATGTTAAAAATACACCTGCATTTAAACTGGATGTGTTTCTGACATACTTTAAACATGTTTAAACCCAAACCTCAACTCCTAACTTATTTTCACTGTAAATGATGTTTGGCGAGCAACAAATATTTATTTAGCATTGAGTAATGGAGCATTCAGATTTCGTTCATGGCTTCAGTAATAAAAGTAGAGGTATTATTTTGTTAGGGAACCAGTTATGTGTTTTCCCCCTTCTAGGATTCTAGGTGAGTAAGTGAACAAGACATCCGCTATCCTGACTGACATTTGATCAGTTGATCTGGATTTAGACCGGATGAGAAACAAAAGTAACACAATGATTTTTCCCAGCAATTGAAATGAGGCTCTTAATCTCCCTTCTCCATTAGAATAGCAACACCATTCTCATGGTTTATTTACTCTTGCAACATGTGTACGTGCTTTTTTGGCTAGATACTCAATGTTTATTTATTTTTTTCCTATAGGATTATTGCTATCAATGACACAAAATTCTTGCTATCAATGACACATCACATACAAAATTGTACCAGGACCCCAAAGAACTTCCATTAGACATTCTACCGAAGTATGTAACTGTTTCATGGACTGGCTCTAAAATAAGAGAACGCCCTTTCCTTTTGTTTCACTTCCCTTTTAGTGACTAAACAGCCTTTTACACAGGTTTTCATGACAGCCAAATGTAAGTGAATGTAGCACTTGAGCTGGATTTTCATACGTTTGTTCCATCTATTGCTCAGATACATCACTTATATAGTAGTGCTCTCCATAATGATTTGGGTGTAGATGTTTGTACAACTTTTATATCATCAGTCAATGTCCAAGATAATATGGAGACTAAATGTAGAAATAATTGATATTTATTTATTTATTATTAAATCTTTATTTCCTGCTTGGGCCGTAACAGATTACCTGCTGGAAAACCCAGTGTTGGAAGTTCTTCCTTCTGCAGTTTATAGTGTTGGTTTCACTGTGAGAATGACTAAAAAGGTCCACAAAGTTCAGAGCATCTCTCCCCTACACGAGGTGATGCCTCGTGTTCTCCTGGGTTTGCTTTCTGATGCTCTACCAAGCAGAAGCACACTAGAGAGGAAGAGGTGAGAAAAAAACACCAAAACAATATTGAAGCAAGCGGGTAGAAGACAGCTGGAAGGAAGGATGCATTCTGCTATTCAAACAGTAGAAGACAAAAAAGGTACTGGAAGAATAAAGCATCCTAAAACTGGCCACAAAAGAAAGCTAATTCAAACACATACGCAAATTGACATGTTTTTATTGAAAGAATCTAAAACGTATGGTAACATTTAGATTTCAGAATAACCCATATTATTTTTATGTCATTATTATGAAATGATGATGAAATTATTGTTATTATTATTTATGTCATTTTATACTCATCTCTTTTTCTAGGTAGACCAAATCAATCAATAAAGTTGTAGAACAAAACGTAAAAAAGACAAAACCACACCCTGGCATGAACTGCCCTTTGTTGACTGTATTTTTAGGTATTAAAACAAAACAAAACAAAATTCTTAATGCTTTCTGTGCCAGAAATTGAGAGGCTGAAATGTAACAGAGGTTATTCTTTGTTCATTCTTGCTTATGTATATAAAGTCAAGAAGACCCGAAGCATTAAAGGTCATTAGTCTAGCATTAGTGCGATTACAACAGCACTTCTTCTAATGGCATATTTCATTTTTTGGATACCTCCTGAGGTGACCATCCTTCTGTGCTTCAGGTCTGCCAAGTTGTCCTTCAAGAAAAGGGAAGCAGAAAAAAAAAAAAAAAAGAATTCCAAAATAATTCCCCGTGATTCAGGGTATCTCCAAAGAGACAAGATCCAGTAGCAGCTGCATTTGTCCCTCTTTGTCAAGGGAGATGCTTTTAAAATTAAAACATTACTCTTACAACCCAAAGTATAGAGCCTATCAGGTAGTTACTTTATGGTGGCAGGTCATATTCCCAACTCCAGTCAACAGTGACTTGTTAAACATTGTTTCCCACTAGTTAATTACTATTAGGTGTGGCTGAGAAATTAAAATTCTCGTTGCATTTCATGGGCAATGGGAACAGTGTATCTTGACTAATTAAAATCCTTTTTTATAATGCAGAGCACAAGTAGAAAATAGGCTTCTGATTTGATTTGAAGGCTACAGATTTTCTTTTTTTATGTGAGGATTTGATTGGGAGATGCATGTTTAGTAGCGTACTCATGAGGTATAGGAGATGAATTTGTGAAAACTTGCTTAAATTAAACGTGTGCACTCTGGGGGACCCATGCGTTTGTGAACAAAGAGCAGAAAGAGAGTGAAAATATCCTATTAAAAGCCATTTAAGAACTGCTTTAGTGTTTGTGAAGTGCAGGGCCTCATTAAATCCGCCATTCCTGGAATCCAGGCAAAACACTTTGCACAATTCAATTGTTGTTTCTACAACTAATTATTTTTATTTTCTAATAAATGCCCTGTGCCATGAGCAAAGAGCAGATTTTTTTCCCTTCCATTTAGCACAGCTTCAAACGCTTACAATAAAGGTGAGTGTATTTTGCTGCTCTTTGGCTTCAGCAACATTTGTTCTATAACAAAATCAATTAGACTGGTGTAGTCCCAGTTCCTTTCCCCCCTCATTTCCGGCTGTTGAACTTGAATCTCTCTCAAAAGTACTTTCTCTCTTAGCCACAATTTTTATTTTTTTTTTATGTCATAATAAATTGGTTGTTGTTTGGTTTAAATAGAAGAGATGAGAAAGCAACCAAACAGGCATCTTCAGAACAAAAATTGGAACATGAAGAGACACTTCAAGCCTTTGCTTTTCCACTGATGAGGCATTCCCTATTTATGAAAAATAAATTAATTCCCCGCTTATGTTTGCTGTTTTCCTAGTTATATGTATTTTCACCATTAATTAATGGAGGGATTAGAGACTGCAGCACAACAAGCCCTATGCAATATGAATGGATGCTAGGGCTTGTTGAATAGCTTTTCTCCTTCAAGCATTGTTTTAGGTGGTGGCTGCATCAAGGGAAAGACTCTTTCCCCTTTTTTGTTATGCATCCTTGTGCAGTTGCTGGAGACCTGGCCATGCATCTGAATAAAGGGTAGGAACCTTACTAGCACACAAATCATCAGCAGGGCAGATAACATAATGGCCTGCATGGAAAAATAGAACAAATCTTCTTTTTCCTTATTTTAATTAAGGAAATTCTCTATGGAGACTGTGAGATAGAGAGAGGCAAGTACTTCCTATCAGAGCAGCTGCAATTTTCTGCAACCTCAGTCGCAGTGATTATGTTTCAGTGCTGGCCTGAGTCCCAAACAATCTCCAAAGTCCAGCTCTGTAGGACATTTGTCTGCTTTACATGTTTGTTCTGTACTAAAAATGGGCACTGGGGCTTTGTCTCATGTTTAGAATGTAAGGGGTATGAAATGCAGCAACAAACGTTCACCACCCATGTTGACCCTGCATGATCATTGCTTGTAACAGAGTTAAACTATACTTTGGTAGATACCAAAGAAACTACATCCCTCTGTTTTGTTAAGAAACAAATAGGAATCTACAGCATCTTCTGGTTTTCCAAGAAAACAGACCACAGGGACTGGAGAGGGTAGAATGCTCCGTGCTCTTCTATCCCATGCTGTCAATGCTAAAAACATGCTGGTTAACACTGGGAAGTAGTTATTCTTGGTTTTGAGTGGAGTTCCACACAATAAGGTTCAGAACTCACCTGAGACCTTAAGCAATGACAACAGTATGTCTGAAAAAATAATACTGATCATGATAAGAATGTATTCCAACAGCAGAACAAAGGAAGCTGTGGACTGCTATGGGAAGTTCCTTAAAAATGTGGGACTTCTTTGATCCACAGAAGCTTGTCACAGAGCTGAGTAATAAAGCTAAGTCATGTGAATTTGTAGTTAAAAGATGAACCAATTAGAGACTGAATAATTTGTGATATAACTGATAACAGGTCAGAGCAAGGTTATTGCAGGAAATGGACTTGACTTTGCAAAGAACATTGGATATTTGCAGGGCTAGTGAAACTGCCTCTCAAATTAAAGTGTTAGTAAGCAGTGAAAGAACAGAGGTGCATCTCATTAAAATTAAATATCAGGGCATACAGTCAGAACACTTCACTAAAGAAAACATCGCTTTCTTGTTTTTATTTTTTTTTAATAATCAAAACAAACACAACAAAATTAGGAGAGTTATATTACACACGCAATCTGAAAGAAACCACATTTAGTTTGAATTTGAATGTGGACTTAAGTAAGATAAGATGTTTTCATGTGACCAGGGTCAGGAAATAAACACAGACCTTTCCTTGTTGTTCACAGGTTGCCTTTAGTACTTGCATAATAGTAAAAATACTAGGAGTGGGCCAAAAATCATGGCTCATGTTCACAAAACATTCAGAGCTGTCAATTAATGAGACAGGAATTGGTATTAAATCACACACAGAGCAAGAGCAGTTTCCCATGTTGAGCTTCCAGAAAGACAGTCCTCCCCAAGACAACACAAAACTAAAGTCTACATGCTTGCAGAGTATATAGATGAGGGGGCAGGTTGGTCAAGCCTTCCAAAACTGAGATTCATCTGATGTGAGAAATGTGTGTCCATAAGAGAGGACCTTCACCTTCCTATGGAGCTGATCTCCCACACCAGGGATAAAACCAAACCAACCCACCAAACAAGCCAAAAAGCAAAAACCGTTTCCCCTACCTGTATATTTTACACACCATATGCTGGAAATTCATACCCAAACTTCTGCACAGTTAAAGGAAACCCTTTGAAAAAGCCAACACAAATGATAATGTCTGTTTGATTCTTCAAAAAGAGCAGGGCTTTAGTTATCATTCACTTCAACACACAAAAAATCCAGTGCTTGGATTATCAACTGTGACATTTTTGAATGCCAAGACACACAAAAATGTTGAAGTAATCAAAATGGTTGTCAAACTGTTTTGCCAATGCTTTACCAATATGCCTCTGAGAAAAAAAGATGGGAGGGAGGCACTGTGAAGAAATAAGTGATAGAATGTAGCAACAATTGGGAAAAATGCTAGTAAGCATTATGCTATAGTACTACTTAATCTCTATTATGAAGCCTTTGCAACTTCTGAGAAGCATATATCTGTGACGAGCAACACAGGTAGATATTAGGATACAGAGATCCACCACAGGATTTCTTTGTTCCTCTGAAGAGGCAGGAGCTGGCTGCACTTAATGGCATGTAGACCAGCATCTGATAGCTACTACTTACATAGTAGAAACCACCAGGGAATCCAGAGCATACAATTTCAAAACACAGGCATTCCCACGTCTTCTCAACTGTTTGACTTAACTAAGTCTGTGGACTGCAGAGAAAGACAGGCAGATCTGGGCCAAGAGGGAGGGAGCTTAGGAAAGTGCAAAGTAGAAAGCAGCTGAGAAAGAAAACTTTTTTTTTCTGTTGGGGCATTGACCAAACAGAGTGAAGCACATTAACCTAAGCAAGGATCATGTGGTATAGTGGTGCTAAAAAACAACCAACCACCATTGCCAGGAGCAGTTTTTTCCACTTTCTATGATATGGAAATGAAGAGGTCAGAAAGATCCTTCATGATCAGAGGGCATACAGTTGTACAATCTAATATCCAGTAAGAGACCTTTGTGTAGGAATGACAGCATCCGTATCAGAAAGCTGGACCTTTGCAATGCTATGTGGTATTTTCCCCAGACAGCATGGTGTACAAGTCTGATAAGATAAAATACTACATGCTGCCTGTGAAAATGTTCCCTTGTTCGCTGCACAGTTGTGTGTATGCAATCAGATCTGCTTCTGGGATGACAAATCCAGAACTGTTCCTCGGCTGCCATCCATACAATTTCTAAATTGAATAGTCAAAGAGAAAATCTGCCCTTGAGTGTTTCAACCCTGAACAAAATAAATTATTGACAACTTCTCATCTCCACTGAATTTACATGAGGGATGAGCAGTAGAGCACAATATGGATGGCTCCATGGCAAGTCAAGGTGACACAAATGATCACGCCTTTCTTCTTCTTCTTCACAGTGACATTTCTGGCCAGCTTTGCAGTGAGATGACTCTCCTTACTTGCAGACCTCTGGGCACAGGTGGATGCAGACTTTCCATTTGCTTCCATTTTTAAGGCATGAATAGATAGCCTAGGGATTTGATGTTCGGAAGACTGAACTGAACTAAAAAAATGCCTTTAAAATAACTCATCACTCTGAAAATGTATCCCGGTTACTTTTTCTACACAGATGGCTGTGGCCCATTCATCAGTTTTTTTTCTCCCGAGGCTTCATTGGGTGTGTATTTGTTGCTTCTAAATTACTTTTAAAAGGATGGGGGCTCAGTTTTATAAGTAGGATGGCTGCCAGCAGTGACTTCAGGAATAGGATTTACTGGTTTTCTTAATTTCTCACTGCTTCCCCTGTTACATACATGGTGTGAGAAGCTGCTGCTGGATGGTTACCATATAAAATACCATTATACTGACACCAAAGACAGCCACATTTTTATTTTTAGAACACATTGTGTTCACTTATCAGCTTTCAAAGTGTTCAGCTTTATTTAGGTCAGCCACTGCCCCTGCTCTAGGTTTGGATGTTGCTTGTGGACATGACCCAGAAGGGTGTGCGGCTTGCCACAGTGCCACAGCTACATCTCCATTTCAAGTCATCAACATATCCGTATCCTTCCAGCCATTTTTAGATGTATTTTTGGTGAAGGAGGACTGGTCTCCTTTGGTTTCTTGCCTTAGAACAGCTGAAAGCAATTGAAAGACCTTTTTTTTTTTTTTTTTTTTTTTTTTTTTGAGCTGAAGGCAGCCTGGTAAAAAATGCAGTTTCTGCAATTTATGGAATTACTAAAGTATGCAGAAATTATTAATCACTCTAAACATGAGAAATAACTCATGGCTTTCTTCTCTTGGTCTCACTCAACTTCAACTGCCCTCTTTGAATTAGTCCCAGAAGACAATTATTATTTATATTACAGCAACACCTAGAGGCCCCTGCTGAAATCAGAGCGCTATTACACAGTGATCTGCACTCGCCTGCAGAAAGGCACGACCCTGCTTCATGTCCTATCATTCCAGCTGGTCAGCAAGAGAAAGAGGAGCAGTGGACACAACAGGAACGAATCCAGAGCATGCACCCATGTTAACTTAGGCTGTAGAGTTGCTATACACTCTTGTCACCTAAATGGAGAGTCAGCCTTGCAGCCACGCTGTTCTCAGAGGTGAGATCTCATGGACATTACTTTTGCACTGATGCCAGGAGACCAACTGGTGAGAACCAAAGGGCTAGGACAGTCCTCACAGTCACCAGTGGGAGAAAAGTACCTACTGGGCCAGGTACACCCCAACACTGTCACACTGCAGGGCTTTCAAGTCTTGAGCACAGGCTGGAAGGAACATGAGGAAAGCAAGTGGGTTGACAATGGCGGGGACAGCTCTGCTTCTGCTGTTCATCTCTGTGCTATCTGTTCCAGAACTGACCAGTGGAAAACTTCTGGCTTTGCTTTTTCCCACTCTGCTTGGGGTTAAAGAGGGCTACAAGATGTAACAAGGTTTGGAAATCACCCAGCAGAGCACATTCATTGTTGGCTCCAGCCTTTATTAATGGAGAGTGCTTCAGATTTGAGGCTAAATCACTGGCTGAAGAGGACAGGAGCAAACAAAAGGCAAGGGGTACTGAATGTGACCTGCGAGCTGGAAGTGTAACAAGAACGATTTGGAAATACTGCAAAGAGCAAACTGATCCTGGTGGCAGTGTCAATAGCCTCCCCTGTGAGCACTAATTATATTATTACGAAAACAGACTAACACAAAACTAAAGCACAGAAACATACATTTAAGATCTGGCCAGATGCCAGTGTGCTCAAGGCACATTCTTCATACCAGCTGAATTATGATGCTGTGCTATTTGTTCTGCTGTAGCGCTTAAGAGTGCTAATTGTCAACCCACATCCTGCCATGGACCATACCATAAAAACACAGATGGCCAGCACAGCACCTATCCCAAAAAGCCTATACTGCGTGTCCAAGGTCAGACAGGTGGGGGCAGTTTAAGATGGAGCAGGCCAGCAAGGTGGGTATTTGTCTCCAGGTATCCATGGCCAAGCTGTTGTCAAGGCAGAGAAGATGGCTTTGAGGGAGAACAGCGTGACTTTGCTGATGCTTCTGGTGAGATTGTCACTGAAGTGGAATATAGATTTTTTTAGATGTTTCCCCTTCTACCTTCAAGCCTCTTACTATACAGCTACCAAGTGAAATGTTCCAAAACAAATATATTGCAATCTCCTGTACAGAAACAGTTCACACAGACAAGCATCAGCATTCACTTGGGAGCAGATAGGATCACTGCAAGCAATACATCAGGTCCTTGCTTGATGCTTCAAGTTTAAATAATACCAGCTTCCATTTCCTGGGTCACAAACAGTAAGTATTTGCCAATGATACCTTAGTAATTTGCAAAGCAGGGAAGAAGGGAAGACCCCCCCCGCCCCTTCCCCTTCCCCGCCCCCAACACACACTCTTTATTTTTGGCTAATCAGATGATGATGAAGAACATGTTTGTGTATGGGAGAGGAGCTGGGGTCATGGGGCCAGAGCCACATGGGGGGGATTTGTATGCAATGGGAATAAATCTGTGAAAATGTGTAAGCGGAGCTGCAGAAGGAAATCTGCAGCCGCCTGAGCCAGGCGGTTGAATGGCAGAGAGGATGGAGGCTATTTGAATACTGATGTGGCCCTCACTTTCTTCCATTTCCATTAATGACATGCTCATCAAGGGCAAACAATGGGACCGGCTGCCTGCGCCTGTCACACTGTGTGGGTGCTGGGAATGCCAGGCTGTCATCCCGGGGCTGCATTTAGAGACCTGCACGCTAATAAGAAGTGCTCTGTGCCGTCAATGCAGACAGGTGCTTCCGAGGCTGGGACATGCTCCATTCCCTTCCCCTGAAACCCTCCTCTCCCAGCCCCCTGACAGACACCATGAAATGCACAAATTAACAGCCCCATCATGTTGGGCTGCTGCTGCCTGCGGTGAAAGCAGAAAATCAAGTTGTCACCCAGGGTGCAGTGATAAAGCCACAGCCTCATTTCTCTGTTGGTGCCCTATAATAGCAAATGCCAGACAGCTGGATGGATTGGGAGGTTTTAGATTAGGCTCCCGATGCACTTTGGCCACTGAATTAGCAGTTGCTGTTTTCATGCGGATTATTCGTGTGCAAAGCAAACATCTGGAGAAAGCAAAGGCTCTAGGGTCAGATATTCGATGCATCTTTCCCCTAATGAAGTGGATATAAAGGAAATTGTTCAGTGCTTTTGGAAAAAAAATTCCTCCCCCTCAGTGAAAAAGCAGAAACCCTCCCAAATTTGCCCTCGGAGACCTTCCCAGCAAATGTAAGCATTTGCCCATGGCCAAACTGAACAAGGCTCTCCAGCCAAGTCTGTAATTCTACAGGAAAAGTGGCTGGAGGAAAGTCGCAGCAGATCTTGGTGGTTAAGGTGAAACGTTCGAAGGCATTTTATCTTCATAGCACAGCATCCCTGCCTGGCCGCGGGCTGTTCTCACAGCCACCCAAGTCCCACTGCAGTAACAGGGGTTTAGGCCTTTCACACTTGAGTAGCTCAGCTGCAGATGAGAGCTGGTGTCCAGAGGTCAGAATCCAATACAGGGCAAAGCTGCTCTGAAATTTTTGTTGCTATGGGACAAGGGCAGATATCTGGGATTCTGAAAGTAAAACCAAGCCAAGGCAGAGCTGAAAACAGCAGAACTGGACAGCTATAGTGAGTGGCCAGATTTGCCCCCGAAAGCACCAAAGCAGCCTTAAGGTACAGAGGGGTCTGAGCCCTTCAGACTCCAAGGAGTTTAATGACATAATGGCCTGAGAACTTCAACATAAAACAGGAAGAGCAACTAACGAAACTTACAACATAAAACCCCCCTCCTGTCATTTTTATAGTAATAGTAAAACACTTTATTGAATTTATGAGCTACATAATGACTATGAAGAATGTAACTTGAATTAGAACCAACTCAGAAGTATAATATCAACTATAAACCCTTTTCTATTACCCCATCCCTTTATCATCATCCTATCTTGCTCTTTTTAAATCAGGGAATATTGCTTGCTTCAAAATTTAGCCTGAGATCTGTCTCCCAACTTCTTAATACATCAAGCAAATCCCAAGTTTCTCTGCTGGATGTGTGGCCAATTAAGCAAGTTGTGGCCCAGAAACAAATGGAGCTAAGAATGCATCAAAATGAAAGCAAACGACGTTTCTGTGCAAGCTGCATCTGGGGAGGTGCACAGGAATATTCTGCAGGTTGTGGCTGTGAAGCTGCACGGTGAGGCACGGCAAGATGTATTCAGACGGTTCAGAACACAAAATGCAAGTCTTCTGTAGAAACCTTAGAAACAAAAGAGCAACCCCAGGATGTGCGCAGGGAGCCAGGGAGTCCATTTAGGACTGGGCACATTAGCAAGGCTCTGAAGAACCCTCTCTGGAGCCCTTTCTGTCCCAGGGTTTTGACACAAGCGATAAAACCTGCACAAATCCAGGGAAAACGTTGAGGGCTGTTTATATCTTGATCCATTATTTTTGTGGAGGAGTTTGTAAATGAGTGATTGTGTGGGAGGGAAATGTACATAACACAGCTAAAGCAGCATGTTTTACTGTGTTTTCTGATTCCATTTTACTCCTTTAGTCTCTCTGGTCCCCGAGGATTTTTCTGAAGGGGCGATAAAATAAAATGGGTGAAACAAAGCCATAAGCCAGTTAAGTCTGAAAGACATGTCATCTCATCTAAAAAGAAGAAACGGACCATTTCCATGCCTAGGGCTGACAGCAACGCCTGAGCTAGCAATAGCGCTATTCCGTTTGATTTATAGAATAATGGGGTGACAAATGATGACAAAAATAAACTTTTACTGCACTGAACTGCTCCTTTATTTATGAAATTTGGCCAAGTAGTGAAATCTTTTATCTGCAAGTTGTAACATGGAGTGGAAACGAGCGATTATGGTGTGGTAATAGTAATCCAGTGATGGAGGCCGAGTCAGTTGGAAATGGATTGAGGTAAAATAACTACCGCACCATGATAAATGTGAACAGCGCTTTGCTGACAGATGATCTAACAGGTGTTCATAACAACTATATAAGAGGATTTATTTATGACTAGCCACAGCCGCAGCACTGTAAATCAACTCCAGCAGCTGCACACCGCTGAAACCAAGTCCCTGATGGAGAAACAGTGCAAGAACCCAAAAGAACACAATTCACTCCAGAATCTTAATCACCAAATAACATGGTTCTTTTTTTTGTTGTTGTTGCTGTAGTTGTTGTTCTGTTTTTTAGCAATTACACTGTGGTGCAGAAATGAGAATGACTTTCAATTATGTGAAGATGCCGACTAATGTTGCCCCAAAGCAGGCTTTGTCTGGAGCTGAACAAAGACTCTTTTGGGTCCAGTATCGATAAGGTGCTTTTATTCTTTCCTTTTTTTTTTTTTTTTTTTTTTTTTTTTTTACTGGTAAAAGAGGCTATTTCAGAACTGTTCTGGTGTGGTGACAAGATGGTGTGGTGAGGGAAGCTGGAAGCCTGCTCTCCCCACCGCATCAGAATCTATTCCCTTGTAGTTGGGTGAATCCAGTTACCTGAAAGGCTGCGCTGTAAAGCCCCATCAGTGAAGTGACCTGACCACAAACAAACCCAAATGCCATCAAAAAAACCCCACAGCCTCGCAGAAATGGCCATGAGCTTTATAACATAATTCCTTCCGCTGATCCATGCACAGATCTGCAAACATTTGGAGGACTACAACTGAAGAACGAAACAACAATGCTGAGTGGGATGCATGCCTGCTTTTTGCCAGAAGGGGATAAAGCAGCCCAGAAAACAACAGAAACAGTAATTCTTTCATCACTTCCTCCCTCACAACTGGTGCTGTGGAACTCTGCAGAGTGCCATGCACTTCCTAGGCAGATCACAGACAAAAATGCAATACAAATGAATGGCAGGAGTCAAACTGAAATCCTGTATGTGCTCACACCAGCCTGCTCAGGGCCCCTGCCATGGTTGCATCTTGTTCACATCTTGTGAATCCATGTCTCCATGGTGAGGGCAAATCCATGCTCCACACGGACATGTTTTGCTTCCAGCTCTGCCTTTTATCTTGCTTTAGCAGCTCATTTCACAGCTGGAATTTCTCTCTCAAGGTGTCAGTAGCTCCCCTGGCCATCAAGGCCTTGAAGCCATGAAAGCATCGGTAGCTTCTGGTTCAGATGCTGTGAGGGGCACCATTTTGGTCAGAAACGATGACAATGAAGAGGTGATGCCCAGCCCTCTATCCTCACTTCAGTGTTCTCTCCATTTCACCAGTCACCTCCCTCCCCGCCATTTGCTATGGTGAGTGGCTGAATGGCTGCCAGCTGTGTAAGAGGAAGCCTTTCCCCACCTTCCCACCACCCAGTGTCCACCAGCACTTTTACAGGGCAGGAGGATCCACATGCTCACTCTTTCCTGAAGAAATAAGGTGGTTTGCCATCTTTTTGCATTGTTAAGTCCAAACCTTTCTCCTTCTACAAGGCAGACAGCAAAAACAGGTCTGGGCTGAGACTGAGGAAGGCATGGAGATGCACACATGATTCAACCAGCACCCACACGCAGTCTACAAGGTGCAGGGTTGCTGTCCCTTTCCTTGTTCCCGGAAAGGGACCTAGAGAGAACTGGTGCCTGAAGATACTTCACTCACTGTGGGAAGGGCCAGCAGAACTGATTTGCTCCCTTCCTTTTATACATGCATAATGAAAGAAAAAAAGAGAATAGAACAACACCATAAAGATATCTTTTTCCACATCGGGATATACACACAGATTTAAATGGATCAGGATTTGGGGCTGTATGGTTGCTCTGACCTTGCAGAGCAGGTGCCAGGTTCACCTTCTGTCTTCTAAAGCAAAACCAGTTAGCTGCAGGGACTGGATGGCATAATACAGTGATATTTGCCATCTCCTTCACTTCCAAACAGGTTCGCTGGGCTGTGCTACATAAAGCACAAGTATACCAGATGAGAGGAAAATAACCTTAACAGAAGAATTGCTTTCAACAGAGTTGTGCACAAAGGCTCCTTTTAGCAATGAAGCCACTCTATGCAAACATAGCAAAGCTCAGTGTCTGCATCACAAAACATTTAATATAACACACAAGTGCTTCAAAAACATGCATTTTATGACCAAACAGTTGAAATATGGGAGAGAGAAGGAAGACAAGCTGCAGAAATTGAAGTGAACACAATCTGATCCTCATAGGCTTGTTTCAGACACACAGTGAGTCAGCTGAGTACTTGGAAGAGTTAAACTTACCTGTACATTGCTTACCATTGTCCTTATTAGAGCTTCTAATTGCTAAGTTAAAATTAATTCAGCCATATAAGCTATTGTATGCAAAGCCAGACAGTTCAGTAATTGAATACTTTTTAAAAAGAATTAGTACTAATTATTGTGATGGACCATTACAAAAGAACGCGTGCAAAAGGATTTAATCCTAACACAGAACACCACTAATTAGCCTAAACCGAGGATCAAGAGGATTTCAAGCCCTTGTGTATTTCTGTATCCTATCCAATGCATATCTGTGTATTCCTTTGCTAACGTACATTTCCAATTTTGTTTCATTTTCTGTTATCGGTGCTATCTCGTGACAACAGCTGATCAGAGCTTAAGTGCATGTGGTAGTTAAGAACAGCGAAAAAACTGTTAATTCCATCCTCCAATTCATTGTTTTATTAATATTTCAGAGTGCTGCCTTGGTCCTGAGTTGGTAGGAAAGATCGTCATGAAAACCCAAATTGTCTTTTCTAAGCTATTGATCATTTCACATACAGTATCGTGTCCCTGCTCTGAAAACGCTTCTGTTACTTCTGCTGTCCTTTCACACAGTTCTATTTGTATCTTCTATCATTTGGCTTGGAGCTCTGGATCCATTTCTATTTCTGCAGTTTTCTTCAGAAATGAATAACCAGAAGTAAAGCTGAGTATGCAGGATTCTATTATCCCTTTATTTGACATCATAAAATATGAAAGGAAAATAAGAGGAAAATTGATGGCCACGCATCAAGCCAATGTTTGTATTCTGCTGTCCACTGACATAGGTTTTCATGCACTGCATTCTTTTCAACAGCTTGTTGTTTTAAAATAAAACACAAGTATGGAAATGGTTCTATTAAAAAAAAAACAACCAAAACAACAACAAAAAAAAAGCAGCCTCTATGCTTCCCCTAAACACAAAAGACTCCACAGGGCTGTATGTGTGTGGATGAGTGGAAACAGCCACCAGGCAAAGCATCTGTCAGTTTCCCACTATGCAGAAGCTTCCTAGTTTCTCCCTGCTCTTACTTCATGATTGTTCAACCCATAACTAGTTCTAACACAAGGGACCAAAATATTAGAGTCTCTCTGAGTTTTAATTACTTTGGGCAGGATTGAATCTACCAAGAAAATCACCCATCCATTCCTTGGTTTTGGTAATACGTTTCAGTTGGTGGTTATTACTGATTCACATTTCTGCCTGGTTTCTGTTGCAATGGCCCCTCACCTCCTGCTCCTTAATTGGGGCCTCAATACGATACACTACCTTTGTAGGAAAACCCACCTCCTGTGTCCTGATTTGTACATGCAGGCATGCTTCCAGGCTGCCTGTGTCCAGGTTCTTGCAGAAGTCAGATGGTTATCAGTGTGCAGCTCCTGAAAAACCCGCCCGTGGTGGTAACCAGCCGTTACCCGGTACAAGCAAACCACTCTGAAGTGAATTCCAGCTGGCAATTCAGACTAGACATCTATTTCACATCCTGATAAGCTTTAACATGCCTCTGTAAATGATGAAAAGTAGGAAGGAAAGTGAATAAAAATGACACGTGGTGAAAGCAAGAACCTGTTGCTAGCTATTACCAACTGCATTATGACAGTGCAACTTGCACTGCTGATATTAAGACATGTACAGGTGCTCATGTTTAGGTTTGTGAAGAGTTGAGATTTATTGTGCACATATTTTATTTAAGTATCCACCCATGGAGAAAGTTGGGAAGCCAGAATAAATCTGCACATCACACTGTCAGTCTTGTATCTGTCAGCCTTGATACGAATACCTGCATCAAGAGTTACTGAACCATGGGACCAAATCACAAAGCATTGAAGAAAGTAAATTAGTACAAAAAATGCCCTAAATATCCTCATTATATACATTTCTGGTCTTTACCAGTAAACTGTATAACGTGCTCCAAAGAGGTGGAATTCACTCAGTAGTTGCATGACATACAGCAAAAATATACTTTTCTTCAATTTATAGTGTGGTAAAATGATCACTTCCTGTTTTTTTTTTCCTTACAAACGTGGTCGAAGGTTTCACAGCAGAATCTTTTCCTACAAAGTAGTTCTGCACCTTTCCAACAGCGCCTCATCACTGAGTATCCAAATCAATCCGCACTTCCTATGATGATTTTCTGCTGTGAACAATGTTCCAAACACTTGAGTAATAACTTTTATATCACACTTGAAATCGATGATAATAATAAAACAATCTTACCACAAAATTAGGACTTTAGAAAATAATATAAATGTTGACTTAAAAATCTGCATTCCAGTTGAGCACGTTAGATTCTTATTTCTTTGTCTGAGATATACCAATATATTTGGGTGTGATGAAACCTAAAACTATATTTCTAACAAAAGTGCAACTTCAATACCTAGAAAAAAGTTCTATTTAGAACTTGCCAGCCAACTCTGATACGTAGTAGGGCTACTGTGTGGTTATACTAAATTTTTGTATAAAATTTTACAGTTTTCCACTATTCAGCAATGCAACATTTCTGAAGTAGTATTTCCTGTTGCTCATAAAGCTAAACCAAGCAGAATCACAGAGCGACCAAGCAAGGGGTTCTGGTGACAGAGCAAGGGTGCAGAGTTATACAAATATCTTCTCTGTGTTATGAAAACATCCACTGCAGAGCCACGAGTTGCCAGGGAAAGCCACGTTGGAGTTAAGAACTGATGTGAAATGACAAAGCTCAGCATCTTCGTGTAAACTATCGTGTAACCAGAATGTCAAGAGAAAGTCAAAATCAGACTCAGGCTAGTCACAGTTCAACGGGCAAAAACTAGGGTACCACCAACGTGGCGCAGCCTTTGGGCTTCTCAGCCCTAGCTAAGCAGTTGTGGTTATGAATTTTTCTTTCACTGATGCCATGGTAAATGCACAGGTGGGCTATGTTCTAAATAACTGCGTATAATAAAAAAACGACACAAAGAATTTGAATGATTTACTAAGCGAGGCAACAGTATGTCCCAACAGTTCTTCTCAATCAGAACTTTATGAATAGGACAATTTGAAAATAAGAGTTACGAGTTTTATTTAATAACAAAAATGTAACTGTATCAGACTGTGGGAAGACAAGGACTGTACAGAGCAGCACTATGGAGCAAGATAAGCAGCATGAGAACCACAGACACCTCTAGAAGAAGAGAGAACAGTTCATGGCTCCGATTGGATAAGCGCCCACATGAAAGGTTGAAGAGTGTTTGTGGGATGCTCTGCTAACATGTAGAGGTGAATGGGAAAGCTAGAAAACTTGTGAAGGTATATAACTGATGTGAGAACTTGTAATAAACAATTTGGATCGTTCACCTCTGAGTCCGCGCATCAGACAATTAAAATTGAAGCATAAACAATGTCAACTTTCACAAAGAGTTTCCTAATGCATATATATGATCCAATCTTGTTAATATTTACTCCAAATTGCCCAGTTGTATACATTACTGATGATCACAGGTTCTCTAACAAAACAAGAAAGAGGCAGTTTCTGCTCAAAGCACTACTTTATTGGCAGCTCAACAGAAATATTTCAGAAAATCACATCAAGTGGGAACAATATTCTTACTACACGAGTTCAGGTGCAGAAGGATTTTCAGATAGCAAACGATTTTCCTGTATCTGTTGTACAAGTGTGTGCTTCTCTGAAGTGCACATGTAATTGTTGCATATGTTGCTGGAACCTATCTATCTGCTTTTTTTAACATGATTCTTAAGCACTGTGATTTCCCTTCAACTTCATTATCTAATATTTGTCCACTACAGTGGGAAAAGGGAGGGGGGTGGAAAGTGAGGAAAGTACTCAGATAGAACAAATGGGAAATGCATTTAAGAATGCAGATAACTGACAGTAAAATATATGTTCTTTGGTTAGCAAGCAGAAAAAAAAGGAGACGACTTGCATACACTAGCATTCTAAAGCAGAAGAATGTCAAGAGTGTATTCTTCCCCCCACTGCCAGATGGAAGGGCTATTATTATAAATGAAAGGCAGCAGTAGTGGATGCCAGGCACTTTTGTTGTGTGCCAGATTCTGAAGTCCAGATGTAAGCAGGTTACCCCTGGGACAGGACAGGCTTCAGTTCCCGCAGCAGAACAGAACCAATCACAGTTTTCTCAGTATTTATGATGAGCTGTGCTGTAGAGCTCTCCTTCAGCTCCACTGTGACTAGCATCAGTGACCCACTGTGCACAGTCTTCGCTGCAAATCTGGAGTGGATGGAAGGGAAAAAAAAAAAGAAAAAAGAAATCACTGTGAACCTTAAGGCTAAAGACTACAAATGCTTTTTCTGCAACAGTTAAGCAAGCTCATGTATTACCAAAATGGCTCCAATTTCATTAGTTAATTTCAGAGAACACACCATAAAACCACAAATTCTACAGAAAACTTCTTCACTGTAGTGCAAATATTTTAGTATTCCAAGGGAAAAAACAAAACAAAACAAAAAAACCAACAAGGGACTGTGCAAAGCTCTCAATTTAATAATACAAATAACAAAATCTATTAAATAAAAATTATTATTTGCATTCTGAAACTTCGCCTTCTGTACAGTTCTCAGGAACCATTTTAGTATCTATGGTTGGTCCAAATTCAGATCGAAGGAGATTTTCATGGGTAAACATCATTTGGTGCCGCAAAGAAAACCCAATGACACTCAATGCAGTAAAAGCTACACTGCTGTGATTTCAGAAAAGCACACCCTCCTGCCACCTCAGAAATTAATTCAGGCTAAAAATACTCAAACTCATAAACATCCAACACCATCCTCTCAAATAACGATAACGGCAAGATACCGCATCTTTTCGTCAGTGACTGTGTTTAATCTCCAGAATATTTATCACAGAAACATCATCAACAGTTCTCTATTTTCTTGTCCTACAAAGCAAACAACAACAACAAAATTATCCAGATAAATAAAATTTAGGACTAATGCACCATTACTGAATTCCAAGACATGAGGAATCCAATAATTACATGGAATTAAAAGCAAAACTATCCTTTTAAGCACTACAATGGACTGAAAAGCCATTTTAGGCACAATGAACTTCTGTCAATCCTGTTAATTCATTCTGCATGCACAGCATGGCCCAAGAGACAGGAAGGATGAGGATGGCAGTAGCCTCGTCCTCCATATCCCACAAGGAGCACACCATGCTTTTCTGCTTTTGTTGCTGTTGTTGTTGTTGCTGGTTACTTGACAACAACCAAGTTTCTGCACATGGGCTTTTGGAAACTCCGAACAAGTGAGGAGCAGGTCCGCGACCCAGCCTGACCCCACTTTGCAGGGCCAATCTCCTCCCGCTGAAGGACACGTGTCTGAACCAGAGCCATCTGCCTCAATTTGCGCGACATCTTCAGCCACAAAAGGACCCAGTTAGCCCTGACAACAGCGCACAATGCAGAAAAATAAAACTGCTAGGCTGACAGCACGCTGTCGGCTATTCAAGAGCAAACCAACTGGTCAGTGTCTCATGTCTGACAATTAGCAGGGGCCTCGCAAAGCGCCTGCTCGGGCCCTTAGGGATCTGTTTAATTACCATCAACATAAAGGAGGGAGTTTATCAGGAGATACTCAAAAAACTTCACTCCAGACTTAATTAAAATATTAGCCACTTAAGCAGGAAGCAGGTTCTCTTTAAACGAGAAGTAATTTCTGCCTTTTTTTCTTTTTAAACTAAGCATATCAAAATCTCATAACACATTATACTAATTAAGGAAACATGGGGGCACTTCTCTAATGTCACCCATCACAGGTCAATCTATTTCTTTTGTCCGGATTATAGATACATTCAAAGACGTCTCCCTATAATAGGAGATTCTGAAACAACATCACTACTATAAAAATTAACTACTTAGCTACTTATATCAGTGATTTTGTCTACTTGCACTGCAATGTAAAGGATCGCTGTTTCTCTTGTTGATTTTGACAGCGGAATAATTACATAAACAATAGTCTTATTAGTCACTTTATTTACTTAACAGTTGTGTTCTGGGACAACCCAGAGCGGATTATGTCTGAGTACGCACATAGAAGGGTTGGTAGCTGGTGCTCCTGCTGTGTTGCATAGCCCCAAGGCCTGATTTTACCCCTTTTATTAAAACCAGTAAGTGAAATGAAGTCAGTGTTCTGAGAAAGCTGGGAGAGAGCAGAGCACCAGAGATGAGTCTGGTGCCAATATCTTCACAAGTGCATTTGCAAAATCTAATAGGGATCAGTATTACCTTTCCATACCTCTGCAAAGAACACATCAATAAATGTGAGTTCGCAAGGCGTGAAGGGCCTGAAATATGGATAACTCTACACAAAATGTTAGTACGCTTAGCTAGCATTGGCTAACATTGTATACATGATCAGTGATCTGGAGTCACTTAGCAAAAAAAAAAAAAGGAACAGAACGAGATAACACCTATTCACCAAAGAAAAGGACATGTAGGAGAACCACAACAGAATGGGCTCACTGCTGCTTCTGACCTTTGGAAACTGAAATCTGTTCCTTAAAATGGGGAAGAGGTTTCTGAAACCAACTATAGGAAGTTGATTTGATTCTTGAAACAAACTCAGTTATTGAGGATGAAGCCTGTTGACTTTTGGTTACAATACTTAATCAGCAAAACTGATTTGCTATTTATTCGGATGTTTTACAAGCTCTGTCATGTAACCATTTGGGTGGAATCTGATTTTTAAAACAGGTGCAGGTTATTACATCATATATGCTTACACTTACAAGACAATGTGAATTTTATGATACGCGTGCTCTGCCCAACCAAATAGTTAGACCAGAAAGCTATTAAAAACCTCTCTCAGCAGCAAAAATTAATCACTTTGTTTAGCAGGTATTTATTCTTTGTGAGAAGCTGTGGAACAGCCTTTTATTTTCCCATGAGGCCAGTAATTATTTTTACTCTTTGTGAAAGTTGATGCTGCCTTAAAGATAAGAATTTGAATCAAAATATTTTAAAAGATATTAACAATTAGACTTCAAACTCTGACTGAAGCCTTGGAAACTGCACTGTCAAACATTAAAATCTGACTTGTACACTGGTTGTTAGTAGAGCAAATTTCTCTAAAATTCCAAAATTTCCAGAGAAGTTGTCATTTGTGCAACAAACAAAAGTAAGGACAGAGCAGTGATCATAAAAAACAAACAAAATGATAAGAAACCCACAAGGTAAGTGAGAGGAGCATTCAGAAAACAGAAGCAAATATTTCAGATGGTTGTTTCTGTTACACCGCAGATATCTGCATGTTCTAAGTTTTCCCAAAGATATATATGGTTCTTTAAAAAGAACGGTGAATATTCTGAGGTTATGTGGCATGGCCAAAGACAGGAGTAGTTCACAGATTTGCAGAAATATGGTATCTGTCAGAAGCTATGAAAATACATCATATTCTAAATGAGCATCAGTAAAGCACTGTGTATTTTTACAAAGTCATTCAGTCTTTCAACAGTTAAAAATCAAATACATTCCTGGTTGTGAAAATACAATTTTATTTATTATTATTATTTTTTTAAGTGGCGGTCCTATAAGGATATTTTATTTATAATTAGTCTGAAAACCTAATAGAGGAAAAAAAACAACTGAGTATCAGAAATACAGTGCGACAGCATTTACCAAATGCCAGCCCTACTAAGGGCTAGCGATGGTATTTTTCCTTTATTTGCTGAAAGAAGCTGCAATATGCAAGAGAGGCATTTTCACTTGGAAAGATAATGAAAATTTCAAGCTGAGGAATAGAGAGCAACAGAGTAACTCATTCTAAAAATCTAACCTTTAAAATTCAGCATTTGAAAAAGTGAATTTACAGCAGAACGCTATCTGGATATTTGTTCACAACAGAGCAGGGTTTGTGACACATAAGTCAGCAGCACTAAGGCACATGCTCTCTCCTGTCAGGCACTCTTTTTCAGCTTTGATTCCTCTATTTAAACTAAATTTTCTTCTTTTTCAGTTTTATCGCTTACCAGATACAGCGACAATGGCCCATGGAGGCTAAAACTTTTTTTTTTTTTTTAATCCTGCACATTAAGCCTTCAATTATTGCCTGCTGAAGCAGACAGAATCCTATTAGTAAGAAAGACGATCACAAGATGCAGTGCTCTGCCCAAGCTGTAGACAAATAATTAGTCCAAAGTTCAGAAACATGTAATCAAGTTATGCAATTAATAGATTGAAACAAACAAACAAAAGTACTATGGTGAGTTAGACTTCAATTTATAAATGTAAGAATTAATAACTATAATGCAAATTCCAATGTATCACATGGACATAAAAAACAGTTTCAGTTAGCTGTCATCTTCAGCATTTTATCTTAAAATTGGCCTACATGTATTGGTTCTCAGAATATGCACTAAACATGAAATAAGTATATGGAATAGCATTACTGTACAATACTACTAATTTTGATCTGGGGAAGCAGTAAGCTTAATGGAACAAAGCAGCAGAAGCATACTCACAAAAAGAAACATCTTTTTCTTACCTTGGTGATTTTAACCTCTCAGAAATAAACTTGCTTAACACTGGTTATAATGTAATATAATGATATTTTGGGGTGCTTTACTTCTTTTCCATACCAGTTAATGCTGTTTTAACATTTCTCTTGAAACAAATTGTTCAACATACCTAATTCATTACCATGATGTAACTTGTTTTCTATATTAACTATTTTGGTGTTTAACTGTAAAACTGTGAAATAAATTACATTCAATTCTGCATGGTATTTTTATCATTTAGTTTTATTGTGGATGTATTTTTTATTGCAAAAGATTTTGAGCTTGTCCTCTGTAAACAGTGAGCAGCTCACTGCATTTCTAACAACAGTGCATGAATCCGCACAAGTACTCAGAACTTGCTGTCCTGTACAGACCAGTATTCTACATGTTCAAAGATGCTGCATGATCTTTCCCATTATTTTCTCTTAGTTCAAACACCTCAGCATTTTTTACTTGGATGTATTTATATATCCTTTCCAAAACTTCATAAAGCAGAAAACTAGAATCACTATATCTACTCCTCACATAGAATACTCTAATTTTCGTCTGTTTTTTTCCACACCTATTCTGTTCTTTTAATATTTCTTAAATAGTCAAGAGTTTAATATGGTGAATATGAGAATTACATATGGTCCTCTTTTAAAACAAGCTATAAATTTTCACTTGTAAAAAATTAGGTGATTCAAAGAAAATAATTCACCTTAGAGAAACACATTAAAATGTCAAACCTGCTCAAAGATCTTTCAAATCAAAGATGTTCTTCCATTCATTTAGTTCAGGTATTACATGTTTTCTACTTAAACACATGACTCAGTGGGTTCCTGTTTGCTGTTCAAAGAAAATGCTGCACATATTTTCCACTCTACAGTATTCTGATACAAAAGCAGTGCTGTCCTCTAGTGGACAGCAGACAAACTAGGCTGGAACAATCCATTTTGATTAACTTCATATCCAAAGTAACTCATTCACATGCTTTCAAAATTGAGCTCAAATTCTTATTTTTAAATTCTGCAATTCCCACACTAGTTCCTTATGTGTAGTAACATATTTAAAATGCCTTTTAATGATGTTGTAGGAAGACTTAATCCTTAACAAGTGTTTTGTACCAGTTAATCAAAATTGTCATATGTTAAACTGTATTAGTACATGCAGGGCCATGTTATCATCAGTGAGAAAATGTCATATCTCGGAGTACTAGGATTTGATTAAGAAATATACAGTACAAACTGCAAAATGAGTACATTCATCTTTAAAAATCCCATTTTTCTATGAAACTAGGAATAAAATATTTCCCTAGGAGTAGCAGCTAACCAGAAAGGCTTTCACTAGCTGGATCTCTAACAGGCTCTACTTTTATTTTTACTTTTTTAATCTGGCATTCTACAGTAAAGTTAAAAATTGTTAAAAGTTTACAACTTCTGTCTGCAAGGAGAGCTGAAATATCTGTGGACAGGGATACACCACTACATTTAGAATTCTGTCACCTACAGAGCTTGCAGAAAAACTCTTCTGCCTAGAGCATTTAGCCCTTTATTTAATCCCTACTAAAGAAATTAGGAAGCAAAATTAAGGTTGCAAGGTTATTTACTTCGCCACTTGTTACAGCTCTCTTGAAGAGTAGAAAAAGATGACGAGGCCCAACAGCTAAAAAGCTATGGAAGCAGAACATAACTGTTTCAAAGGGACTATTTCCAGAGGTACATTTAATGTCATCTGAGCCCTCAAACAGGTCAAATACTTAGTAAGAAATGTTAGAAAACTATTCTGCATTCACAAACATTAAAAAGGGTCTTTAAAAATGTCTCTCTGGGCTTGTAGGACTTATTTGCCAGCCTTTGAGAGCATACATTTGGATCCAAATGGAGTAAATATAATCAATTTATATCTGTTTCTCATTAATGTCTAGATTATGTTTATCCTTCAATAAATGGGTGGTAGTCCGTCCTGTATGACACACACACCAACAGTTTTTAACCATGGTAGGCTGATGGGACTTGGGAACTTTCTGAGAACTCTTCCAAGTTAGTATAAACTGGAAGATGACATAAACAAAGATTTTCCAAGTGGACTCTTTTCAAAAGAGGTGTGTTCAGTACACACACACACCTACACATATGCACAGTCGCACACCTTTTCTCCCCAAATTAAGTGTTGTTGGATAAAAAGGCGTGGGAATGATAACATTACTAAGCAAGCCATTCTCTGATAATCAAAATTGTCTGTAAACAAAACCCTCTTTCCTTTGAGATTCAGTCTGCCAATATAACCTAAATGGGACATGACAGGTTGCAAAATGATAAAAAAGGGTGAATACAACCAGACCGCCAGTCTGATGCATGGGGTGGGGAATAAAAGCTACTGCAAAACAAGTGTTGATCCTTGGATCAACATCTTTCCTCCTTTTTCACTTCCTTCCCTCTCTCCTTCTTTCTTTCTTTCCTTCTTTTTCTTTTTTCTTTCAGTATTTCATGCAAGTTTCAATACTGTGTCTAGTTGCATTTATGTTCTTCATGTTTTCAATGCATATCCATTGCAACATGCTTACTATCATATGATTTCCAAAGTATGTTTTTGGTTTAGCTAAAAGAGTGCAAATCTCCCAACTCCAGATGGAAAATATGTTAACATCTGTTAAATACTTATTCACAAGAAGGTTAAAGCTATGACCTGCAGAATAAAGGTAAGTAGATGATACCATGCTTGTTTTCTAACCTGGCAATTTCCTGATACTAATTGTGGATTTCTTTCAAAATACAACAGCAGCACCAGGTTAGTTCAATGGACCATTAAGTTGGTTGAGGTTAACTGTAATCTGTTCTTTGTATCTACTCCGATGAGTTTAGACTTTTGTCTCACCGACTGATTAGGTAATGCACAAGTAAAATCTTCAGGAATGAAAACTGTGGAAAATATGCTCCACACTGCATCATTTTGTATTTCAAGTGCAAAATTTGCCATTTCGCTGGGGGGAAAAATATACTAAAGCACAGTGCATGTCATAGTAAATGCTTCAGAGAGTGAAAGGTGGAGAGGAAAATAGTTCAAGAAGGCCCTGTTCTTCATACCATTAAATACCTTTTCTGACACCCATGGAATCTCACTAGTATAAACATAAGTGTGATTCCAGCTCTGAAAGAGCTTTTCTGGTATACCCTACTGCTAACACATGAAAACTTTTCTGCCATAGTTCAGAGGTGGTGGTAATGTTTTGCACTATAATGTTTCCATTATTTTCTTTCTAAGTCAAAGAACCCTGAGACACCTTTCCTTCATCCAGAGGGCCTTAAATAAATAGTAGACAGTATTTTGATGCTTTCAAGAGGACTGGAAGAACAATCTAGTGGTAAGTAAATTCTGCAGCTCTTCCTTTCATTCTATCATCTGCTGTCTTCTACAATCAAAGTGAAAAAAACCTGCCCTGGTGGGAGGTTATGAAGCTGAAAATGAAGAAAGCAGAAAGACACCTGAGGAACTCTTAGAATATTCATCTGAGATGGAATAAGCAACAGATATTGAGAGTAACATTAGGATCTCTCTCGCTAAATAAGTCTTGTTTTAGTTAAAAGGAAAATTTTGACTTCAATGAAGTCTTTGTCTCGTAACACTTTGAAATAGAACAGCATAGAATTTATATACAGCATTGAGTATTATTGCCCAACAAGAGACATAGCTTTGAAGGGCTGGCCCTCAGAAGAATCAGCTTCGAGGGAATAAATACGCTCAGTTATCTTATCTCGAAGACAGAAAAATACCTGTCAGACTTTCCACACTGAATACAAACAGCAGACATACTTAAATGCATTTGGGGTTGTTCATACTGATTTGATTCCCTGTAGGAAAAAAATACTTTTCTTTCAGTGTCTTTGCTTGTAGATATTCAAATTATGCCCAGAGATGGATCACAAGTGTGAAAGCTTTGGTTATTTTCAGATAATTTTTGAAATCATTTGGTCAGTTTTCTGTGTGCTCTTCAATCTATTTCCATCCTTCACCTTTTCAAATAATTAACAAACAGTAGTTCTCAGAAGATGGAAATGACTATATAAGCTTTAAAAAATCCCATCTTTAAGCTCATTTCAGATTTTTGTCTTTAATAACAGTCTTAATACTGAAACAGTGTTTCCCCTTGAGACCAAAGCTAGAAAGAACAATACATAAAACAGTCAAATCCTGTGAAGAACATGAGAGTGCACCATATGCAGCTTTCCTAGGCCCAGAGGCCTATCAGATTGTATAAATTCACTTTAGACATGGGTTACCATATTTAGGCAAGTAAAATGGTATAACACATTTATTTTGCAAAAAATGTGAATGCGAATGTGCACATTCATGTTCTGATATTAGCTGATTATTATCTAGGATTTTTTTTTTCTGATTTAGCTTTCAGTAAGTAGAACAGGTCAGAAAATACAGTCTAAAATACAGTCAACTGTATTATCTGGCATTTGGATCTACATTCAGCAACAGTTAAATTATTATTTTCTCCTAATGATAAAAATCAGTAGCCATAAGGTAAAGAGAGCAAAAAAGCATGTTAGAAAGCGTTGCTACCCTGTTATATGTACAATGTTTGACAGCTTTACATTTACTTCATTTTTCATTGGTGAGTGCATGTTATTCTCTTGATATTTGTTGCAAATATTTATTTTCAAACCTTCACTGTAGTTGTCTTAGTGATTTTGGTGCAAAAATGCAATCCTAAATAGGGCTATGAATATAAAGAGAAGTAACTGGGTCCCACCAACATGACAACATCTTTATCATCAGTGCAAATATACTCAGACAAAAAAAAAAAAAAAAACCCACACCAAGAAATACACACCTGTTCCTGCTCATTAGATAGGCTTGTATTAAACTATACTACTGCATTTTGAATGAATGTATTTCATTACCAGTCAATAAACATTTCTTGATGTTAGCAGTCATTAAGTAATAATACTCAAGTTGGGAATGACCAACTGAGAGGTTAGTGCAATTCAGGCTGCACAGTGCAGGACAACAATGTCAGGTTAAAAATAGTACTGCTTTTCCTATGTGAAGGGGTATGTACTAAGCATTTCCAAGAAATGAATGAAACTGCTCCTCACAGAATAGCATGATGAAACAAGTTGTTGTATACAATTTTTTTCTTCCCAAATACTACTTGCAATTAAATGAAGAGGACAATGGCAATACTAACACAGAAGAAGAAAAAAACTTAATGCTAGTTTTTATCATATTCATTTCTGCTTTGTCAAGGTAAAGGTGACTGCTTATTTTATCATCTTGAAATGCTGTATGTGTTGTAAAACCAAGTCACACCACACTTCTTACGTTTATGACATTCTGCAACAATAGATTCTAGTTTTGTTAACTATAATGATAGAGTTGATTTAAATTAAATATATATATTTCTTATATATATATGTATATATATATTAATATTTTCTTTTAGAGATTTGATAGTATTCATTAATGAAGAATTATAATATCTAAGAATAATAATCTCAGATATTTATTTATCTAAGTCTAGATTCATTAATGATAACACAGCAGTCTTTAATAGATGAATAGGTTCATCACAGTTATTATTCTCATTTCCACAGCTGCAACTGTAACTACACAGTATTTGTCAACTTTGCTTACAGTGAAACAAATGGCAGACTGTCCTCTAAACACCCATCACTTCTGGTAACTTCTAGCAGGTATTTAAGTTGTTATATACATGTCTTTTCTCCCTGCTGGACGTTATAAATGCTAATTAGTCTGTAACTTTTTTGGTAGTCTGAATATATTCTATTCCAAATGAAAAGAACACTTCAGCAAACACTGCAAATTTTAGGATGCTCTAAAGTGTTCTGTATACATCATCCCTAAAATAACACATCTTCAACCACTGTCTCTGAAGGAGTGTACCCAAAAGGAAGTAAATCTTCAATTGAGTTGCTGGCTCTCTTTGTGAAAAACTTCCTCCTTTTTATAAAAACCCAGAGAAAGCAAGAACAAATCAGAAACTTCAATCAGGAAACCTGTGGTTGAGTTACATATTGAACTATTATTTTAGGTAGTCTTTTTGAGACTTGGTCACAAAACAATCCATACTTATGGACAAAGCGTCATGTGATGGGTAGGGTAAAGATGGAGAACACCTGTATACTACAGAGACTTTAGTCTCCCTTGATTGACACTCTCACCTAGTCTTTGAATTGATATTGAGAATGCAGACTGCATAGATCCCTGAGGGATGCAACAAATGAGGACACTTTCACGGAGGAGCAGGTGTCAATAGTGACAATCATTTCAGTACAATCGCACTAGCTGTACCATGTTTTTATGGTGAAACAGAATCTTATCATTGACCGTATCAAATGCATAGGAAAATCCAGCTGGGTTAATGTTAATGCAATGCAATATAAATGCCCAGTGATGCAAAAAAGACTAAATCCAAAGAAGAGAAATATCAGCTAATTTGAGCTGTGTAGGCTACATAAACATTCCAAACAGTCACCTAAGCCAGCAAAATTTCAAAGAAAAAGATTGTTCTTGATGAGGAGATACATTGCTTTTATTTAAATAGCAAAATTCAGGAGGCTAAGGTAACAGCTTCCAGTGATGTCTTGCTGTTATTATTTCTGTCTACTCAGTTTTCCATACATAGCAATTTTCTTGTTTGCTCTTGTCACAGGTGACAAGCCATACAGATTCACTGGACTAAATATTTTCAGTCAGTCACATTACAAGCTATGATTAACAAATAGCCATATTGATTCGACTTACATTTTGTACCAGTGCTTTTTGATAAAGTGGGCTGAACTGGAATTAGATAAAGCCATTGACTTTCTTGGCTGATGAAAATTATGTTTTTTCTTGCACATATACAGGAAGGAGAAGAAAATGTCCAATATATGTTCAACTGGTACTTTAAACAATCTTCATCTTACTAAAAATAGAATAATAATGTAATTTATGTTGTTAGATATTAAAGGTAAAAAAAAAATTAATGTGGAAAAAAATCAAGCTTCTTCTCTCAGATGATATATCCAGATATATCCAGATAAGGCTACTTTTGGAAACAGAAACAGAAGTCAGAAAAACACATAGACATTACTAAAAGTATTGTGTTTTGAAAAGGCCATCTTTTCTATTTGAAACAAAATGAAGAAATGGACAGCTCTACCAAGCTTTGTTCAGTAAGGTCTAGATACCGAACGTACCATATGCATTCAAATAAATAGTTGACAAGTATTCAAGTTAATATCTGGCTAGGATTCTATGTCACAACCCAAGTTGTACACCATATTTGTTAAAAGCACCAACAATAAATTTTTTCCTAATATTAGAAAATGCTGAATTTTGAACCAATGGAAATTCATAGTAAAAAATAATCTTACTGCAAATTACATGTATTCTTACCTGTGTATTTTGTCTTGACCAGAAGGGACTACACCCAGGTTTGCTGCCTTCATTAGTCTCTCAATTATTACATGACTAGTGGAGTTCTGTGGAGCAAGATCTATGGTAGCAGATGTCTCATTCATTCCTGTCAGCATCCCTGAAACATTACATATTTCATTACAAATCCTTTAAGATTTGTGTACATAAGACCAAAACAAGAAGAGATTTCTAAACAAACAAAAACATGCATTAAAAAATAAATAATACATTGAGAAAACAATTTTATTTGAAATCACATAATTACATCAGTTTAATGTATTATTCAACAGGCCACATTACTAGAAAAAAACATATTAGTAACTTGATAATCATACGTGTTTACTAATGCAACTGTGAAATCAGGATGGATCTATTTCTCAAAAAGCATAACATACAAAAAGAATGTAAACACATGAATGAAATACTGGGTAAGACTGTTTTAGAAAAGTCCAGCTTATCTAAGGCAATATAAAGACACCTACTAATCTTTCAATCATAAAATCATGGTACATAACTATAATTTAATATCAAATTGCTAAAAATAAGCTTAAAATTTAGACAGTAATCACCAGATCAATTTAGTACACAAAGATAAAGTTACTGTGTTAGAAACTGGGAAATTCAGTTAGTGCTTCTCTTTTTTCACAATCAACTATTTGACTAAAATAATTTTCATATTACTATAAATGAAACAGAAATATCAAGATTAAATCAAGGCATATGACAAAAAAAAGTAAAGAAAGAAATGTTGTTCAAAATCATTTTAACAACAACAACAATCCAACATTTTCTCTTAATTTGTGGGACACTCATGTTGATGAAAATCCAACAGGAACTACACCGTGGCACTCTGTGTGTTTTTTTACATTATGTTCAGAAGCTGAAAACACAAACAATAGTGTTTGTTTGTACTTTTGGAAAACCTATAATGTACCTGAAATAAAAAATAACATTAATAATAGAAACAATGCAAAACTCTCAAAAGCCTAAAATTTTAGGGCTGTACAGACAGTTCAAACCCACAGCAAATGTCACAAAGATGCTGAGTATAGCAATTAAAAAAATAAATCCAACATTTTAATGCACTAGAATGAGCATTAGCTGCTGTTACAAAATAAGAAGTATCAAAGTAAAAATAGAACAGCTTATGAGTAAATAATGGGATATTTTTTAACGTGATCTGCATTTGAAGGGAACAAAAATAAGCATGCAACTTCTATAAAAATCAGCTTTATCTTGGGAATGGTACATTCTGTTTCAAATTGTTTAACTTCACTATTAGGCAAAAGCTTTAAAAAATACATACGCAGACTAGAACTGCTTTTAAGCAGAGCACGGGGACTGACATAACACTGCTGAGAGATGTGTGTACTCATTTAGGATTTAAACCTTCTCCATTAAGCTCTATTGAAGAGCAAATGCTGAATAAATGAATGCAACTATGTTTATGTTAAAAGCCTGTTTCCCGCAGCATGTAATTAAAGGAAATGTTGTACAAAGCCAGTACTTTTGTCAACCTCCTGTAAATGGAAAGATGGATAGCACTCAGAGAAGTGAATGCATTGCTTCATATTTAACCTTAACACTCTTGTCATTAATGGTTTGTCTAACTTGTTCTATAAAAGACAAGGTACTGCTCCATTGAAGTAAAATTAAAAAAATCAACTAAACCATGCTTTTCAGAACAGAAGATTCATTATCGTCGACTAATGTATTGGCATAAAGCAAAGTAACATCCTATCAAGTAAGGCACACATTCAATCTGCCTTTCCACCCCCCTTTATTTTTAACTCATGCTGTTTTATTGTTATAGGCAATTTGTACCACTCAGCATGACAGTGTAAACTGAATCAAGATTAATTTACATGCAAAAGAACACTTAGGAGAGCAGCATGGTAAGCAAATGTATTGTCTCGATTGCTGAGGTGGAAAAGAACCTGGAAAGAAAAAAGGGTGCTCTAATTAAGGGGCATCAAATATGATTGCTTGTGGTAGTCAAGGGCCAGAATGTCCAACCATTTAAAGAATTAGCATCTTGCTTCTTAGGAAGACAAGTTGGATGCATAAATTTTAATAAAATTATCAAAACAATTTGTTTACTCAACCAAGTTTCTTTATCTCTTTTTTTCTTTTTTTTTTTTTTTTCTTCCCTTGAAGTACATACACGTATGCACTTCCTGAAAACAATCAACAGAATTATTTTAAAACATGTCAGTAAGCAGCGTGGGTGGAAATCCTTATGCTTGAAGTAGTTTTACATGGCTGTTTTGAAATCACTGTCATAATAATTCTAACTAATCCCCATTTATAACAATCACATACCACATCTAACACTGCAAGAAACATTAGAAGCTAAGGAAACTCAAGTCAGAGAGCAGCCATTGATCTGGTTTAGCTAACTGATAAACTGAAATAACCACATATTTCTAATGGTAAAAGGAAATAAAATTGGAAAAGTTATATTGGCAGACAACAAGGTATGTTTGCTACCAGATTAGTCCTATTCTGAATCAAGCCCCTGAGGATTTTTTCTATTGATATTTACAAAAGCAGATTGGTCAAAATTTGGATACAGAGATCCCAGCAGCACATGTCTGATTTCTACTGAATTCCTGCTAAAAAAGCCCAGCTTTTCTGGAGGATGTGGTGTGATAGGATATGAAACCCTCAGGCCTGAAGTAAAAAATATTTAACCAAAGAGGTAAAAAGTATTTTAACAATACTATCTTTACCCACTGCTTCTGAATTGTCAAAACATGACATTAGCATCAGCTCTGGGGCATTACCTCACAGGAGGACCCCAGGTTCAGGAGAGGAAAGGCAACGTGGTTTAAGTAAGGCTAAACACACCATGCACAGCATGCGCACAAATACAGCTTTTGAGATTTGCTGCTACCACTAGATAGACTTCACAGCTATGAATATTAAATAACCTGCCCATTTCCCAATCCTTATGTCATCAGGAATAAAATGAAAAAAACACGGATGTAACAGACAATGCAAAACAGCATAGCGTAATTGAGTAAAGATGTAAAGGAATGAATTGTCTTCTATGTTTCAGTATAATGCTGGGCATTTCTCTTTAGCATTCTAATTAGATTACACACACAACTTTGATGTAAAAATCCTTAAAACCTGTGCACGCTCTCATTCTCCCCCAGTACAGTCTTGCATTTCTAATATTCTCCTCATTCCTTTACTGTTTTATTTTCCCCCTACTTGTTTTGGTCGCAAATAAAATCAGGCATTTCCTATTATGAGACTCGAAACATCTCATGTCAAAAAAGACAATAAATAAATAAATAAACAAACAAATAAATGAAAGCATGATAAGCAAAAAAACAAGTTTATAAATCAGATTAATTTGGAGAATATAGACACATGGAAGTTAAACGCAAAATAGAATAACACATACTAACTTCTGAAATGCCCTGCATTTATTACTGCAATTCAGATTTTTCATTTAGCAAGAGCACGCGGCAATTCTCTTCAAATGCTAGCTGTTCCTAGATACCTGTAATAAATACTTAGGTAAAATTTGGAATGGAGACCTCTATTACTAGAAATGTTCTGAAACAGCTGATATCTATAACAAAAACAAAACAAAACAAAACAAAAGCCAGCAACTGCAAAGGGTTTTTAAACCTGTGGTAAATTTGCCAGCATCAAGTCCTGCATCAAAGAATGAATTCATGGAGACAGAGAGAGCAATGCAGAAATGCCAAGAGACCTTCATGGATTTACAAATACTTCATATAAACAAATTTTCAAATAGCTTTATTCAGAGTAGCCTTTCTGCTCTATTAAACATAGCAAACAGCTGCCAGATTTATTCAGACAAATAATCAACAACCATAGAAGTAAAATGGCAGAAGAAAAAGGAATTTTGGCAACAACTCCACAGAGGAACGCAGCTATTCTCAAAGTACACTTCTTCTATGTGCTCATGGTTCTGTATGGCCAGTCAGGAGGAAAAAAAGCCCTCAGTCACAGCAAAATGTACAAAAACTCTATCCAAGTATCTCAAAGCGAGCAAATATAAAAACATGGGGAAAAGACTGCAGTAACCTGCTTTTCTTTCCCTACAATCACAACTACAAATTTTAGAAGGGAACGGTTTAAAATAAATGTGCGACAGCCTCATTCAATCACTCACCTTGGGTTGCTGAGCAGGTATAAAGCAGAGAGGCAGGCTTTAGCAAGCAAAGGGTAAGAACAGCAGATAAGTATAAATGGGTTAAGAAAACAAAGCACAACCCTAACTTTTCATTGCAACAGTAAGCTTAACTGAAAATGATCTAGGCAATATTTAAACTACTTTCTTAATCATTCAAAAATGCAAACACAAGAAATGATCTAAAGCAATCATTATTAATACACAGACTTACTATTGGTGTTTTCGACTGCTTGATGCATATACTGAGTTTCTGAGCCTTACACAGCAATGAGACAGGATCCCAGGGGTATATTCTTATCTCAGTGTAGAAAGATTTACACATGTAAATCCCATACACTGAGATAGATGAATGAGTAAACACTGTTGCATTTGAATGCATCCAAAATGCAATTATTTATATTTTAAAATGTCCAGGAACTACATTTAACTTAAGGGTAGTAGTACGGAATGTTCCACTTAACTCCCACTCTCCTACCTAACTACACTGTTCTCCAATTATTTTGTAAAGCATAATTTGAGTTATCATTGAGCGCTCACGGAGGTTCCCGTTTGGACTAGGAGAAAAAACTTATTCTTTAAAGATACAATGTTAAAATAATTTCTGCTCAAGTATATAGAAGACAAGAATATTCTTTTTATATGAAGTGCTTAAAGGAAAAATATGAAAATTTCAAGTAAGTGAAGAACAAGTACAATAATTATATTTAAGAGTAGCCTTGGAAAAAAGACTAGTAAATACATACAACAGTATCAATATATATTCGATTAACTTCTGGAAGCCTGAATTCCGACTTTCTGCTTTACTGCTAGCAGGAAACAATATATTTCATGGCAGAAGACAAAATGCTAAGCCAAAAGACTGTTTCAGGGTGAAGGGTGTTATCTGTGTTTTTAAAGGCACACTGAACACCTGTCAAATAGCACTGCATGTCCTTTTAAAGATATTTTTAAATTAAATCATTAGTATCAGACTGAATACTAATAGAGACTAACACAAGCAGCTACACTGGAAGCACTTGCTGTGCACTTGGAAATTGAAAGCCACATACAACCTCTTCTCATCCAAATACATTTACTGAAGCTTCTAAAACAGTATTTCTCACCTTGCTCCTTCTTAAAGTCTTTCTCTGACATAGTGACAGGCAAAAGCAGTTCTCCAACAGGGGGCTGAATGTTAACATTGAAATGATCATCCTTGGTGCTGGGAAAAGAGAAATTACAGAGAATCAATGAAGTGCTTCAAAATAGATTTATACATATCAGCTATGAAATCTGTAAACAGTATAAAAGCTACCTGTTGATTTTTACCCCGCTAAACCCAAAGTCTGCTAATTTCTTACATGAGTAAAGTTGATCCACATTCTCCAGTACAAAGGTAGTATTAACTCAGAATGCATATTTCCATATTTCTGAATTGGTAATTTTCATTTACATTATAGTTAATTTTCGATCTATATAAACTATATCCTTGCAAAATTATGCAATTCTGTTCATGAATTCTGTTGTTAGCAACTGCTGTCCCAGAAACAGGACTAATTTGAGCAAAGGCTAAAGGTGCTATTATGGTTCAAAATGTCAAAATCATAACAATTGGGAGTGGAAAAAAAATCATTTTGAGTTTGTAACATTTCCCATATCTATCTGTATACAAACACAGTGGAATGGCTGACTTAAAGGCACACTGGGAGAGAGTTAAAAAATAAAAATTACTATCCTTAGGGCATCCATGAGCCGTGATACAGCCACAAGTGCTCACATATCTAGCAAATGTGATTGCAAGGCCACTCTATAATCTTAGCTCAGTCATGGAAACTGAGAGAAGTGCCTGAGGACTGGAGGAAGGCAAATGTCACTCCCAGCTACTCCACCTCAGTCCCTGGGAAGGTGATGGAACAGCTCATCCTGGAAACTATTTCCAGGCATATGAAGAAGAAAATCATGAGGAGCTGTCAGTATGGAGCCAGCAAGGGGAAGTCATGCATGAGGAGAGAACAGTGCTTATTGTCTTCCTGGACTTATTTAAGGCCTTTGAGGCTGTTCCCTTTAAGATCCTCATAGAGAAGTTGTTAAAGTGTGGGCTGGATAAGCAGTCCAGTGAAGTGGACCAAAAACTGGCTGAACATCAGGGCCTAGAAAGTAGAGATCACTGGTATAAAGTCTAGTTGGAGGCCAGTAATAAGAAAGTACCCTAGGGGTCAGTACTGGGACCAGTCCTGTTTAACATCTTCATTAAGGTTCTGGACCATCTTTGGTGATCATTGGAGGTCTTCAAAAGCTACCTGGACTTGGTCCTGGATAGTCTGCTTTGGATGTCCCTGCTTAAGCAGCGGCTGGACAGGATGGACCCAGAGGTCTCTATTGTGAAATTGCTCTCCACACCCATTCAGTTCTGTAAGCCTCCAACTATTCTGTACTGGAGTTTTCAAAGTCCACAGAAACTTTGCAATGTTTGACTGACTATAGCCTTACAGAATTCAGCTAGCAATTCAGGATCAGCATATTCAGTGAGAATCTTTATTATAGCTTAGAAGCATGAGAAATTTTTGGAAAAGAGTACCTTTTATTTTGCTGTTGTACTATATGGTCAATATATATCGATTGCTGATATGCCTCACATACCCTACTTAAATATAATGATACAATCATTAGAATGGAAAATAGGTTTGATCGACAGTACTTAAATTAAGTTCTAACACGTTACTGTTTTTTTTCCTTTTAAAAATAACTGCCCAACTTTAAAATTTTGGAATAGAACGGACTGATGGTACACTAGGCAATTAATACAGAAAACATGTGTTGTGTTCCCTCATCCTTCTAGAGATGCAAGATAAGCCACTCGAAGACTGGAAAACATTTCATGGTCCTATTACTAAATTACTTAAACTTTAATACTTACCACAGTTACCCAAATTCACAAGCAAATGTATTGCTACTAACACATTCATTTCCTATCTTCTGATAGGTTATAATTATGCTTATGCATGCAGTCTCAATATGAGCTTTTCAAATAAAATTCAGCATTTTGTTGACTGATAATTATTATTCAGTAAGCATACAGTGCAACAACCCCTTGAAATCTAGGTATTATTCCTTTTACAAAGAATCTCTTATTAAATGGTTCTTTAAAAAGTAGCTTTGCTAAGAAATGTTCATATTTTTTTCTCCTGCATTTCTTAAATGTCATCCATCTCTAAAGTCTTTAACACATTAAAAGATCAGGGATAGGTTGATTTGCTGGTGAGATTAAGTGAATTGCAAAATAAAAGTTTCTTGAATTTATTTATTTTTTTGAACTGATCAAGAATTCCAGTAGGTGAAAAGCTGAAGGACGGTTCTTTCATCAGCTACCCCCTATTTTTTACTGTTTAAATACACCTATATTGCTTACCACAGTACTAAAAGTTTTAATGACACTTTAGTTAGTATTGTTCATTTCTCCCGCCAGTACTATACCTCATATTTAAGCAATATGTATGTTAAATAAAGTCAGCATAAAGCAAAATAACAATTCTGTACAGCAACGATTTATGCCCTATGTTGTCTGGACATGCCATCTGTACATAAACTTGAATTGTAACTTCTGTAATTAGCTCACTCTGAAATGGTTATAGCAACCTATTCACACAAACAGGGAATGCATGAGCATTGCTTGGATTTTAAATGGTCCACTCACTACATTTGCTGCTAAAAAGCAAGCCATTTCCTTTCCCATAGTGATTACAAGTTAATTCATATTAGTTAATACAGTGGGCTATTCATAGTCTGCAGGCAGAAAATGATTGCTGGTTATCCTTTAAAAACACTTTGTTTTTCATGTAACTTTAGCCAACATCTAGTTTACTTTGCACTTCTTTGATTTCAGAATAGGTCACAGAAAATTTACTTTTCAGCCTTTTAATAGTTTCTATAACACATTCTACAAAATAAATATAGAGATTTTATTTATTGATCTGCAACTCTTTTATTACATCTTTATATTAGAGAAGCAGTCATGTCTCATTTAATGAAAGTCATTTCATAGTTCTGTAATTTATGTTGGGAGAAGCCTCTTGAAATCATCTGGTTCTACCTCCAGCTCAGTGCAAGGCCACGTTACTTCACATTGCTCAAGGCCTTGTTCATTTGAGCTCTGAGTACTTCCAAAGATGGATATTAATCACATCAGATATCTAAAAGCTATGTTTAATAATAAAATTGACTCATGCAGTACAACAATGAGAAATTTCCCCAAATATTTAATTTACAAAAATCTAGCATATTTAACATATTTTTTTCATACTTTGGGTATTAATCAGTATAAGTAATGTTCAGATAAAAACCTGAAGAAATGGTTCAAAGATTGAGCACGTTAATGTTTAAAAATTGTAGCAGAGAACTAGATAAAACTGGCTAAAGCTGCACTAAAACATCTCTTAGGTGGTGATGCTCTAATTTTCCTGAGAAATCAAGCTGAAGCAGCTTATCAGAAAATAGTTTCTCAAGCCACCAAAACATAAAAGTTTATAAATTTCAAAACTTTGAGACTGCATTTTCTGATATTAGCTAGTAAAATTGATAAGATACATCCTTGGTGAAACACTTACTCTCAGGGAAAAGTCTGCAGAAGAAAGCTCAGATGTTTGAGAATAATACCTCACCATTACATAGCAATGTCTTTTATGTTTTGAGTTGTGAATTTGGGCACAGATAGTTAGGCATCATTATGCTTATTGTTGTCTTAATAACTGATAAACTGTAAATATATATATGATATACTTGTAAAAGTCTTCTGTAAAACACAACTTTCATGATGTAATTCAAAGGATCATGTTTATGTTTTATGTTCTGATGTACCCATATGAAGATGAAAAAATGAAAAGAGATAATACTCCCACAGGAGAACACCAGCTCCATGACAGATGACATTGCAAGACAAACATTAAATCCTATAGACAATGTAGTTTTAACTCTCCTACATATAGCTGCAATGGGAATAGCTAGCCCCTGTCATTTGAAACCGATATCCATTTTCCTTACTGCTCTTGCTATTACTTGAAAAAAGATTGGCTACAAAAGGTAAACAGGGAGAAGTTCTTTAACAAATGACCTGTGGAAAAAAGCCCTTTTTAAAACGTCCCCTTTAAAAAAATTGAAATCTTTAGAACTAATACAAATGAGCACTCTTCAGATGGCAGTCTTAATTTTTAAAGCTTATTATTTTAGCAAGAGGCTGGGCAATAGTCTTCTTGCTACTTACATGCTTCTCCTTCTTTTTATTCCCAGGGGAGCAGAGTGGTACATGCTTGACTCAGAATACATTTATTGAAAAACAGCTCACTATTTTTGTCTTATACTTAAAAACCTTCACAAATGATTAAAAAGTAGAATGGAAGAGGTAGAACATCACACTAAATTCCTGGGGAAAAAAAAAGAAGTATGGGAGACTTTGCTCATACACTCTTGCTGAAAGTATAAATGACATTCTACTTTTACATGAAAAAAAAAAGACTTGAGAAACAGAAAAAATCAGTGTACACATTCATGGCCAGCCTTGCTTTCTTTAGGTCAGTTATCTATCTAAATATATGTGCTTTCTGGAACTGGGCCAACTGACTACTTTAGAGTAATGAAGTAAAGAGAAGAGTACAGGATTGCTTGTCTTAATATCCAACATCTGTAAACAACTTAGTGATCTGCTGACAAAGCATTAGGGAAGGAAACAGCAAGAAACAAGTAAAAATGCAATTGACTGATGTGAAGTCAGTCCTGTTTCTCTAACATTAACTTTTAATACGTTCCATAACATATCCTACTACAAAATTTTAATCAGATGATGTTGTGTAGGCATGTAATTTGAATGTATTTTTATACTCAAATGAAATACAGCTACCCAGCTGATCCTTATCGTGTATTCTATTTTGCAGGTAGAAATTCTTCTTGGGAAGATTCCCACACCAACCTAGAGATAGATAAGAGAATCTCATACTGCAAAAAACCTCCCTCTGTCTTGGAAAACAAAATATAGAACAAAAGTGTGTACAGTAAGGTTAAATGCACAAAGTAGATTAATAAGGTTTCATTCATTTTGATCATGGATTTCGTGAATTTCATTTAGGATGTTGCTAGATTCTCCCTGCAATACCAACAGCTTCTACAGTAATCTGCAGATTACTCCTTATACAGGGCAGAGTAGATAAGGTGAGCAGATGGTTCCTTTCTCTCGTAACAGCACCGCAATAGGAGAAGAGTATGTACAGGGTTCTAGTTCTTCCAGTAATATTTGTCTTGCATTAGGTGACTGGTCCATACCTATAAAAATCTCTGCCACAGATCACACTGCTTTCCCATGATCTCATTATTCAGAGTAAGAATGAAAGGCACAAAGTTGTTGCTTCTGTGCCACTTCTCTTTCTCCTGGGGAGCCCTAATTGTTTGTTTTTTTTTTTTCGCATGTAAGCCTTGAGAAAAGTAGGTGCAGATGAAGAGATGCAGGGCACAGACATTTTCTCTATGTGATAGTGTTCCAGAGACAACAGAATAACATCCTGCATACTTTTTAAGATATCAGGGGAGATGAAAACAGGTTCTCTGTAAATTAATTTTATATCCAAAGCTGTGGCTCTTTTGTAGCTTTGGGAAGTGCTAAGGGAGCAAAAAGAGGGGATGAAAAACAAAGGGAAGAGGAGGTAAGGACAAGTTTCCTGCCCATTTTTTTTTTTTTTTTCAGCTCTCAATGTTGTGAATGGAACACCTCCCTTTCACTCCGAGTCACTCACTAAACACCTAAAACACTTCAGAGTTTTACCTGGCTTTTGCAAACACAGCTAGGAACTTGAAATTCTAAATATATACATGCAAAACAGCACTAAGAGCATGTATGTTCTGTAACTTCCTGCCTCTGTAGCTTTCCTTGCCTTCCTTCTCTAGGGCTTTAAATGTGTTCATTCCAAGGATCCAATGCCAAATTCTGATATGGCTAAGCTCCTAAACCTTTGTGACAAACCAGATAATAAAAATAAAGAAAGAGAATGATAAGATTTTTAAGACAATGATTATCTCAACAATTCAGGAGAAAAACACACTAAGGCAGAAATACGGATAATGGAAAAAAATACAATCTACAGTCAGTGGATTATACTACAGTTAGTCTGCAAAACCAAGGACCTGTTCCAGGGAGCTGAGGATTCCAAACTCTCCTCAGTTCACTGATGATCACCTACTTAGCAAAGATGGAGGTCTCTTACTAGGGTGATGCTAACAATTACCAAGGGTAATTACAATTCAACAAGCTAAGAATCTGTAGGAAGTTCCAACAGGAACTGCTTTTGAATCTGTAGGATCCAAAAAGGATCAATAACAATAAAAATATCTTTTCAGAACAACAATCTCTATTTAACTTTCCACTCAAGGGAAGCATTATTGTGCAGAACACCATTGTAACTGAAACGGTATACCTCTGAAATGAGAATGCACATAAAAAATGGCAATGAAGAGACTTTTGCCTTGTGAGTACATAAGATGAGCATCCTAATGTATATTCTAAACAAATGGATTAGGAACAGTTTTCAAGTAATGGCATTTCACCTCTTTTTAATTAGATAGGTGATCTTGATAAGCTTTAGTTCATATGAATATATAATCTACTGGGGAAGTCTTTCTGAGCTCAGCCCTTTCAGCCTCTCTGTAAATACAATTTCACCTTCATTGTCCTTAATTTGTACAACAAATTCAGAAAGAGATCTAAATATTTTATTACACATGTTATTTTTCTTCATATAGTTTGTATTTATTGAACCAACTATTACAGCAGCACATCCCCAAGCAGAAAGGTAGCATTTGCTATGCAAACCACACAGTCCATGATTGGCATCTAAGACCAATTGATCTAGCCATTACCACTATCTCCCTACCCCCACAAGCATTACTACAAAGCTATTGATTTAAACACTGTCGATCGGTTTCCATTTTCTGATTTTGGGCAGGCCAATTAAGAAAGTGAGTAATTGTGATTACACTGCTTCAGGATCAATTACATTTGATGCAAGACAAAGTGCTCCCTTTTAGAACAACGTAAAGAAAATTATTATGACCAAGTAAACTATTACTGAATATGCTTCTAACAAAAGTGCAAAATAACTGACAATGTTTACATAAGGATACATTATCAGAAAATATAAGAATATTGACACCTGTGTATGCACAATATTTCAACTACATTTTAACAAACTTTTGCAGCTTATTCTTACTCTCAGATATAACCTTTTAAAGTAGTATAAAAGATTAAGAAGGCTACAGTTGAGCTCTGATACAGGCCACAAAATGACAGAACGCATGATATCTCCAAAGAAAACTGACATCAGCAGAATTCTGAACTATGCTGTATTTTTAACAGTAAAACAGCAAATTTAATTCAACAAATATTTTAACGATTTCTACACTATTTAGTGAGAACCAGTCTCAAAGAGACAGGGCCCTATCAATTAGCAAAGGAACAAAGCAAGCAATTCCTATTCTTAATTTAATTTTAAACTTAGCTTGAGCTTTGTCATTGGACTCACATTGTCCAAATCATTAAAATGAATACACCACTGAGGTCTGAGGCAAATCTATTTACAGTGATGTTACTCATAGTCTGGTTGGTGTTCAGGATTATTGATCGGTCTTGTTTGTCTAATAGGAAAATAATAAACAATTACTAGGCAATGTTGGAGAAAGTAATCAGTTTTTATACATCACTAATACAGCAGACCTCCCAAAACATAAAGGTGATGATCTGCATAAAATCAATGTTTTATGCTACATTGCTTATCCTCCTCATTTCTAAGATTCTTAGCAATAAATTGTATAGTTTTGAAAACAAATCATTAGTATCCTAAAAATATTAATTTGAAAGAATAATGTCAGTCCTTTTTTAAAAAAGAGCATTCCTGCCTGATACACTGACCATATTTTATTCGCAATAAAAACAATATATTTATTCACTTTGAAGTAATAATGAAATTGTATTGCATGGAATGGAACTCCCCTTCACAAACAAGCCTTGCATCAGGCAACAGTCCAATCCTGTCCCCAAATTCTGGAAACAGCACAAACTGTAACAATGTGATGAGCATAAACTACACGTTATAGACACCTTGCTGAAGATACTACTATATGTTAAAATGAAAATGTGTGCAGAAAAAGGTTCGAGGAGGCAAAATACACATTTTCAATAGTAAAACACCCCTTTCCCTAAAACAGGAAATTTAGCTTATTTTGAAGTCACTTGGGTACATTTAGATTAAAAAGCTTTTACTCTTCCCTTTAATAATCTATGAGTTGGAAGCTGTGTATTAAATTCCTAAATTATTGAAAAGAGGGGTCCAGAAATTTCTGAAAGAATGACAGTTATCCCTAATTTAGAATGCTGCAGTGTGAATGCCTATTCAATATCCCTCTTGCTGCTGGGTATAGAAACAAGTAATTCTTGCAACGGTATGTAAAAAAATATTATTTTCAAATATGTGGGGGAAAAAAAGATTCACAGAGATTCACATAGTGCCTTTTATTTTCTGCTAGCCTAGAAGGCAATGGAACTCTTCAGAATATGGATCCTGAATGTGCCAATAATGGCCGTAATAAACATAAGTCAAACACATAAGACAAAATCTAATTGACCAGCTGCAACTTGCTTTCATTCTCTCCAGTCAGCAAATTTTGGGACTAATTTCACACAGTCATGTTACAGAAGTCACAAATATACGTTACAAGCACTTAAGATAGCAAAATTACTCTCACTATGTGCATTTTTGATTTGCAATTTCTTAGAAAGAGAATATATTGACTAGAATAATATCTGGCAAACATGATGCCCATCTTCAAAAAGGGACAGAAAGATGATCCTGGTAGCTACAGACCTATCAGTCCCAGCTTGGTGCCAGAGAAGGTTATGGAATGGATAATCTCAGGAGCCATCATGGACCAATCAAAATGTCAGCCAGGGGATCAGACCCAGTCAGCATAGGTTTATGAACAGTAGATCCTGTTTGACAAACGTTTCATTCTATGACAAAGTGTCCTGCTTAGTGGATGAAGTTAAGGCTGTTGATGTGGTCTGCCCGGACTTCAGTGAAGCCTTTAACACTGTCCCCCACAACACTCTCATGGAGAAGCTGGCTACACACAGTTTTGCCACTTCTATTTAACACCTTTATTAATGATCTTGATGAGGGGATTGAGTGCACCCTCAGTAAGTCTGTACATGACACCAAGTTGGGAGAGAGTGTTGATCTGCTTGAGGGGAGAAGGGCACTACAGAGGGACCTGGATAGATTGGATCAAAGGGCTAAGGTAAACTGTTTGAGTTTCAGTATGGCCAAGTGTTGGTCCTGAATTTTGGTCACAACAACCCCAGGAAACCCTACAGGCTTGGAGAGGTGTGGCTGGAAAGCTGTCTGGCAGGAAAGAGACCTTGGTGTACTGGTGGACAGTCAGCTGAATATGAGCCAGCAGTGTGCCCAGGTGGCCAAGAAGGCCAATGGCATCCTGGCTTGTATCAGTAAAGATGTGGTGAGCAGTACTAGGAAGTAATGCTGCCCCTGTACTTGGCACTGGTGAGGCCCTACCTCAAGTACTGTGCTCAGTTTTGGGCACCCCAGTACAGAAAGGACATTGAGGTGCTGGAGCAGGTCCAAAGAAGGGCAGCAAGGCTTGTGAAGGGCTTGAAGAATATGCCCTATGAGGAGTGACTGAAGGAAGTGGGGCTGTTTAGTCCAGGGAATGGAAGGCTGAGAGGAGACCTTATTGCTCTCTTCCAATATCTGAAAGGTGCTTACAGCAAGAGCGGAGTTGGTATCTTTTCACTGGTGACAGGTGAGAGGACCGGGGGAAATGGCCTCAGGTTGCATCAGGGTAAGTTGAGGTTGGATATCAGGAAAAACATCTTTACAGAAAGGGTTGTTAAGCACTGGAATAGGCTCCCCAGGGAGTTGGTTGAGTCACCATCCCCAGATGTGCATAAAAACTGTTCGGATGTGGTGCACAGGGACATGATTCAATGGGGAGTTGTTAGAGCTAGAGTACTATGGTTAGTGGTTAGGTTGTGGTTTGACTTGATCTTTAAGATCTTTTCCAACCTGAGCAATTCTATGATCCTAGAATTCTGTATACAAAACATTCCAGCATGCTAGTCAGATCTGACTGCTCCCTTCAAGGTGTTGTTATTGAAAGAATCCCAGGAAGAGCGGGGAAGAAATAAAAACAAAATCTGAGAAAAGATGTAATTCTAACTTGGAAAAGGAGCTGATGCTTCCACCTGGTATTATCTATACCAAAAGAAAAGGATGGCCTCTCAAACACAACCTGACAAAGAATTCTTGCACTTAATACACATAATTTCAAGCCTATATTTGAGATCGAATCTGCATGTTTGATTTCCATTTCCACTTCCATGAGAACTTACCATAACTGGAAACTGGCAGTCTGAGTAGAATCACAGAAGTCGATGCCCATTGAAACAGTCACAGATCTCTCAGGCTCAAGGCATTCTATAAAGAAACATTTTGAACAGCTACAGTGAGCATGCAGAAGAACACTTCAATGCACATGCAACCCACCAAAATTTCACACAATTAGAAAACCTGTATTAATAAAATATTTTCCAAATGCTGGAAACACAAATGAGATAATAAGAACAGGGTATACATACTAAGTTGAAGTGACAAATAATACCATAAATCTATGTTTAAATGAGAAAGGCAAGCTTTGGGAAGAAACTGTAGATTTATAACTGTAGATTTACAACTTAATTTCTGCAAAAGAAACAGCTTCATAGGACAGGACAGCTACCAGCATGAAATCATTACTGGGGAAACAGTAATGAGGAGGACTATGTTGTGGAACTCAATAAACCTGAAATGGATAGCGTGTTCATCCCTGAATTTTTCACATTCTTTCCCCATAACATAAGTGAATTCTATTGACTGTTCGGTGACATTTTGAGTATATGATCTGATTAATAGCATTACCATTTTCTACTTACAGGCCTTTTGTGACAAACATCAGTGCATACTGAAGGATGAATGGATTGAGAGAGACGTGAATAAGGACTTGTATCTATATGTAAGAATATGTATGACTATGCAAAACCACCACTTTCTGTGTTTGAAATCTGGCAAAACAGTAAGATTCTAAAGACAGAATACAATTACCTATTGGATTAAACTCATGCATCTTCATTCCAGGGGGTAATTTCTTCTCCCCTATATGAATATTATCTATCTTCTGATCAGTTGTATTTGTTAATGTCACTTGCACAGATACCATACGATCACCAAAAATGCATGGTTGTCTTGAGAACTGATAATGAGCTGATAATCCTTTTCCAGTCATCCGATGAAGCATTTCATGCGTTTTTGTTGGCACAAAGGATGGGGTAGTGACCTGTTAAGTACAAAACAAGTTGTTGAACATTTTAAGAGAAGAACAGATAAAATTACAGTTAAATGCTACACTTCTCACACAGCTAGAATGCCTGCTTTCTAATCAGAATTTTGGCAAACCAGATATATGAAAGGATTTACCTATTATTGCACTTTAATAGATGTTAGTATCTTTAAAAGAGTCTAAAAATAACATTAATGGTGCTGAGAAATAGCAGCTTTTATTTTGTTGTACTTCCCCAATTCTTGTTTTGAATCTCTTTTCAATACTTTAACTCTATTGTCTATTAAATCATGGAATTTTTAAGTTACAGATAAAATAATGTTGTTTCTCTATTCTAAACATCAAAACTCAAGACTGGGCCCAAATCTAATACTAAATCTACAGGAGTACAGAGCAGAGCAGTGTTGTCACTTTTTAAATCATACAACTGCCACAAGCAATAAGAGAAATCTAAAGGACATTTGGGTCCTTTCTATCCTGAAATAGCAGCGTGAAAGTGGACAAGAAAACCACAAGAGATACTGCTGCTCTGGAGATTCATAGTCAAGAGCTCCAGAGTGAAAAAGGAAGGAATATGCACAAAACAGCAGGAAGGTGAACGTATGATCTTCAAACAAGCTTACTTGCCATAGGTTAAGAAATTGTACAGAAAGTAAAGCTATACAAACAGGTTGAAGGTTGAAGGAGGTTGAAAAGGCCAAATGCTCAACACATAAATCCTGCTTGAGAAATCTGATATAAGCTACTGAATTTTAGATATTAATTTCTATGAGTGTCTGTCTTTTGCCTTACATTTATAGCCTTGAATGTGTAACTAAGTGAAAGAGACAGCTACAAATAAAATGATGTTTCAAGATGCTAAGCGCTTAAGAAAGGAAAACTGGCTTTTAACTTGCTTTGCCTACGAAACTCTTACAGAGTGCTATGTTTTTCTTACTGCCACATTTAACATTGAGGTGCTGTGACTTTTTGCACACTTCCAGCAATATGAGAAGCTGGTAAGAGCTGTGATTTACACCTACAAGGTGGTAGAGAAATGGGAAACAAAATACACATCTCTAGAGAATCCTTTTGAAAAAGGATTAGAAGTTAGTGAGCACATAACAAACTTGACCATACTGTCTGAGCACCAACTTCTAAACTGGAAAGTTATAGCAAGGCTATAACACATTTTGTCTTAGATCAGTATCTGTAAAGATCAACTACTAAATGTTTAGAAGTGTAGTCACTGCACTGATGAAAGCTAAAGAAACCACACAAGGTTGGTGTGTGGCTGAATACCCAGTGACTGGGTATTCAGCAGTGGCTTTGGAAGGTGGATTATTTAGATGTATTGCACTGAATGACAAATAATTAATGAAGTAAAAGGCAAAAAGGCTTTCTATTCACGTAGAGCCCAGCCACTGCATGACTGTGATTAATATAAATCACTTAGTGATGTGACTGAGAAAAAAACATCTACAAAAACATCCACATCAGATTTAACTTTCCAATTTCTGATTCTTTATTACAAAACAACAACAACAACAACAACAACAAACACCAAAAACCCTCTGGTATGAGTTTTCTTATATACGATTAATGATCTATCAGTAACCTCAGGTGTAAAGGCTAAAAGACGGTTTCAGAATCCATCAATTTAAAGATACTCCACAACCCCAGTGTTGACTCTGTTATTAAGTTATCAAGTTATTATTACATTTTAAGTAAATTGTCTCCATTCAGGTGAAATATTATGCAATGTGCTCAGGGACAACTTGATTAGTTTTCCTTTGTCAGCAGAAGAAAATTAATTAATAAAACTTAAGTTTCAAAAAGATGAATTGAGATTTTATATGAAGTCAAACTCATCCTTTGACTTCAAACATTTAATTCAGATTGAATTGGACATACATAACTGTGAAGTTATTTCATAAAACTGCTCAGCCATTTTTCATTAACAAGCTTAAGCAATACACTTTATTCATGTTAAAACAAGTATTTTGAAGCGTTCTACTTCTCTGTGCTTACATTATTTTGAAATACTATTTATTAATAGGAATGAAAGCATGAGAAGATGGTAGTCAGAAGTTCAACATGTAGATGTGTATCCATACAGATTGAGTAAAACTCCCTCAATACATTTAAATTGTGACACAGACTCAAGTTTTATCAAAACCTGACTGTGATTTTTACTCAGAGAATTTAATCTCAGCCTCCTATAGCACTGCTTCTCATATTTCATTCAGAATTTTATCAATTTGAGGAAATTCACTTTTATTTTCTGTATCATACCATACAAACTGGAAGACACACAGAAGACAGACAGAGAATAATAACCCATAGAACATTAATTTCCAGTTGTATTTAACATGTCAGTACTAGAAGTAAATAAAATATGTTTTTTTATCAGATGAATTTATTATTTCCGGAGAAGTATTATTTTTTAGACACTTTCTTGCTAGTGATGGTTGTGATACGACAAAGGCTGCTGTTACGGCATGGCAGTTTACTGAGCAGCTGTATCAGTCTGGTAAACATATTTTTTGTTTGTTTTATTTTAAAATTTCCAACACATACAATTGCAGTGCTTACAGAAATCTATACAGCACGATACCCACAACCATTCTGGGGTTAAACTAACCCCCCAAAGAGTTAATAAAACAAGAAGCATCTAGTAACCACGAGATAATCCTCTACAAATCTTTCACAGCATATGTTTAAATAATAGAAGTCATTTGTGTACCTTTGGATGGTTTATGAAAATAACCAATCAATTCTGCAGACACAACATTATTTCTAAAGGAAATCTATGTGACTCATGATGCCTGCAGATACACAGAGACAAACCACACATATTTTATCAGTTTATTACAGTAAGCAAATAAGCGTGGAATGAGAGTGCACATAACTGTCTACTTAACGCTTACTGAAACATTTATAAGAGCTGTTATCTCCCTAATAACAGACAGACAGTGTGCAATTTTAGAGAGGAGAAAAGCTTCATATTTTTTAACACTTCACTAAAAAGTAACTGAAGAGTGTAAAATGAAAAATACTCTGTGCAGTTAGCTGGTAATGGACCATATTATCAACTCAAGTTAGATTTATAGGATACAAACTAGTCACTAATAGTTATTTTATGACATAGCATGTCTGCTTTTTTTGGGTGAAGATTATTAAGATTAAACTTGCTAAACTTTTTTTTTTTTTTTTTTTTTTTTTTTTCTTTTAAAATATACAGCTGTAGGGACTCCACAGTGATGTCACATGGTAAAATTATTGGTATGAACCAGACTGCCCTCCATGGTAACTGCAGATACTCAAAAATAATCCATAAAGATCACAGCCAGTTACAAGCCAGCAAACCCTTGGCACATGAACACGCCTTTTTTTTTTTTTTGCCAGCTCAGTAAGTCCTCAATAATTAATTCAAGTTAATACAAAAACTGTTATTATTTAAAGTAAGAAGCACTACAGGGTTTATTAAACCTACTACAGAAAATAGAGCTCAACAGACTCTCCTGTATGATGCATTTGTTCCTTACTTGAATAATGCTTTAATAATAAACACAGATTAAATTTTGATCCTGGTTCAAACATTCATGGATGTTTGGGTAAAAACATCTATTATTGGAAAAAATATTTTCTTCTAGAAATTATAATATTTATGTTCTTTTCCTCTAAACCGCATTCTGTTAAAACAGTGGATTAAATCATTTAATCTAAGCAGTCCCTCTTACTGACCTCCTACTGGCAATATCCATGACATAACCCAAGAATGACCTGCTAAGCTGTGAGAGCTGTATCCTCTCCTACACTCAATAAAGAGCTGTGCTCCAGTAACTTCCAACGAGCTAAGAGAAGAGCCTTAGTATCACACAGCCCAGACACATTTACATGATCTTTCAAATGAGAGGAATAACTTAACCACAGGATTACAGTACAAGAAGAAAGTAAAATCCAGGCAAGCAAAGGAAAGACAACTACTAGCAGTATATGACAGCATATTTTCAATCTTTTACTCCATTACCAATTACTCATGGTCACATGGCAATGTCTGCCATATACAGCTCTTACAAAAACAATTAATAACTCTTTGAAAAGATGCAAGGGAAAAAAAAAAAAAAAAGAGAGAGAGCAAGAAATTACCCTGTATTATTTCATGAGGCTGTAGGAAAACCCCAAAACAGAGCATACTTAAGCCTTGTGTTATAAACAGCATTCTCATAATGCAAGGGAGAGGCAGAACAAACAGAAGTGTAATCTCGCAAGCAATCATATTTTCTGTAGTCTAGAGAAGTAACAGGATACTGTGGTTCCACTTGGGTTAGTGTATCTAGACCAGTAGGCACTTGAGAACATATCAAATTCATATCAAATCATATCTAAGTAAATACTTCAAATAAGTTTACCCAGAAGACTCATTCACCTGCTGTATATCTACTGAACACGTTCTAAAGTCAAATATGCTATGAAGACCTTCGATTTCTAACAATTCTAACCTTCTTTTTGCACTGTCACCAACTCTTAAGCTCCACAATTCCCTAAATTATGAACATCAGTGAGGCTAACTGCAAATCTGCATATTAATTCTCACATTTTTTAACCACTATTAGCCAACAATTTCAGGCAATTGAATGTGAGTTCCAAAGATTCTTACTAAATTCCAACATTCTTTGAATAATATTGTTGTCTATAAAATCTTGCAAAAAATCAACATTCAAAATGTCTATATGATGCCTACTGATCTTCTTTTTCTCAGACAGAGATCGGCCTCCAGCAGAAGAAGATTTGTATTGAAAATCTCATAGTTCGCTTCTGCAAGGTTGTCAAAATTAACCCTTATTTCTATATATATATATATGTTTTTTTTTTTTTAACTCTAATATTTACGTGGTTTTAACCACGCCTAAAATTATCCTTTCAAATAGTGGTAAGTTCAATTTGTGAATCTTCTGTAATGTTAAATAATCTCATTTCCTAATAAATTTATATCCCTTGGATTTTTCATTGGTTCCTTTAAAATATAAAAACCTACACAGATTTCCAGTAAGTCTACATCAAGAAGTATTGTTCTTAGACTTTACTGAATTAATTCATAATATTAAGGAACTCCCGGGCGTTGGTACTTTTGGGGGATTTCAATTATCCAGATATTTGCTGGACGACCAATATGGCCAAGCATGCGCGGTCCAGACAATTCTTGCAGTGTATTGAAGATAACTTTCTAATGCAGATGGTCGAGGTACCGACGCGGGGCGGGGTGCTGCTGGACCTTATTCTCACCAACAAGGAAGGACTCGTTAAGGAAGTAAAAGTCGGGGGTAACTTGGGTTGTAGCGACCATGAGATGGTGGAGTTCGAGATCCTGAGCGGAGGAAGCAAAACAAAAAGTAGGATTGCTACCCTGGACTTCAGGAGAGCCAACTTTGATCTCCTCCGGGACTTACTTGGGGCCATCCCGTGGGCCAGGGTGCTAGAAGGCAAGGGGGCCTGTGAGAGCTGGCTAGCATTCAAACGGCTCCTCTTCCAGGTTCAGGATCGGTGCGTCCCTGTAACTAAGAAGTCAGGAAAAGGTGCCAGGAGACCTGCGTGGATGAGTAAGGAACTCATGTGCAAGCTCCGCAGAAAGAAGAAAGTACACGATATGTGGAAAAAGGGTCTGGCCACTTGGGAACAATATAAGAATGTAGTCAGGGACTGCCGAGATGCGACCAGGAAGGCTAAAGCCCACCTGGAGCTGAATCTAGCTAAGGAGATAAAGGATAATAAAAAAGGGTTTTTTAAGTACATTAACAGCAAAAGGAAGGCTAGGGAGAATGTGGGCCCCATACTAAGTGAGGGGGGTGTTCTGGTAACGGGGGATGCTGAGAAGGCGGAAATACTGAACGCCTTCTTTGCCTCTGTCTTTAGTGAAAGGGCTCTCCCCCAGGAATCCCAGTCCCCGGTGGTTGATGAGAGAATCTGGGGAATGGGAGATTTCCCTTTAGTCAGGGAAGAGGTGGTCCGTGAGTGCTTAGGAAACATTAATGTCCATAAATCCATGGGACCTGATGGGGTGCACCCGCGGGTGCTGAGAGAGCTGGCGGAGGTTATTGCTAAGCCGCTCTCTGTAATTTTTCAAAGGTCTTGGAGAACTGGGGAGGTGCCTGTAGACTGGAGGATGGCCAATGTCACCCCAGTCTTCAAAAAGGGCAAGAAGGATGACCCGGGTAATTATAGGCCAGTCAGCCTCACCTCTGTCCCAGGGAAGGTGATGGAACAGCTTGTGCTGGATGCCATCTCCAGACAACTGGGAGAAAAGGAGGTTATCAGGAGTACTCAGCATGGGTTCACCAAGGGGAGGTCGTGCTCGACCAACCTGGTGGCCTTTTATGAAGATGTCACTAGCTGGGTGGACGGGGGGAGAGCGGTAGATGTAGTCTACCTTGATTTCAGTAAGGCTTTTGATACGGTCCCCCATGACATCCTTATAACAAAGCTGAGGAAGTATGGGATAGATGAGTGGACGGTGAAGTGGATCGAGAATTGGCTGACTGGCAGAGTGCAGAGGGTTGTCGTTGGCGGTGCGGTGTCTGGCTGGAGGCCTGTGACTAGTGGTGTCCCCCAGGGGTCTGTGCTGGGTCCAGTCTTGTTCAACATCTTCATCAACGACCTTGATGAGGGGATAGTGGCCACCCTCAGCAAGTTTGCTGATGACACGAAGCTGGGAGGATTGGCTGACACGCCTGAAGGCTGTGCGGCCATTCAGAGAGACCTGGACAGACTGGAGAGCTGGGCAGTAAGAAACCGGATGAGGTTTAACATAAGCAAGTGTAGAGTCTTGCATCTCGGTAGAAATAATTGCATACACCAGTACAGGTTGGGGGAAGACCTGCTGGAGAGGAGCTCTGCTGAGAGGGACCTGGGCGTCCTGGTGGACGACAGGTTGGCCATGAGCCAGCAGTGTGCCCTTGTAGCCAAAAAGGCCAATGGCATTCTGGGGTGCATTAAAAAGAGCGTAGCCAGCAGGTCAAGGGAGGTGATCCTCCCCCTCTACTCTGCCCTGGTGAGGCCTCATCTGGAATACTGTGTCCAGTTCTGGGCTCCCCAGTACAAAAAAGACAGGGATCTCTTGGAAAGAGTCCAGCGGAGGGCCACAAAGATGGTGAAGGGCCTGGACCATCTCCCCTACGAGGAGAGACTTAGGGAACTGGGTCTGTTTAGCCTTGAGAAAAGAAGGCTGAGAGGGGACTTGATCCAGGTTTATAAATACCTGAAGTGTGGGAGCCATAGTGGCGAGGCTGGTCTCTTTTCAGTAGTGCGTGGGGACAGGACTAGGGGCAATGGGCTGAAACTCCAGCATAGGAAGTTCCGCACGAATGTGCGCAAGAACTTCTTTACAGTGAGGGTGACGGAGCACTGGAACAGGCTGCCCAGGGAGGTGGTGGAGTCTCCTTCTCTGGAGATATTCAAGACTCGCCTGGACGCCTACCTGTGCGACGTGGTGTAGGGAGCCTGCTTTGGCAGGGGGGTTGGACTCGATGATCTCTAGAGGTCCCTTCCAACCCCTATAATTCTGTGATTCTGTGAACTAGAATTAGGACTTAACCACAAACAGCAGAAAATTCATTAATCCAATTTCAGATTCATCAAGCCTTTTAAGACTGAGGCTGTACTTAGACTGCAGTTTATGTGTAACTGAGAGTCAGTGAAATATATTTAATTCTGCATGTATGATAACATTAAAAGCATTAAACTAAACCAACACATTGTTTCATTATTGGCCTCCCATCTTTGCCCTTTCCTTATGCTGGGAATAACGTAGCACATGATTATAATCACTGACTCACAGGATGGTTTGGCTTGGAAGGGACCTTAAGGGACCATCCAGTTCCAACTCCCAGCCCCCCACCAGCTCAGGCTGCCCAGGGTCCTATCCAACCTGGCCTTGAGTGCCTACAGGGATGGGGCATCCACAGCTTTTCCAGGCAGCTGTGCCAGCACCTCACCAATCTCTGAGCAAAGAATTTCCTTCTAACATTTAAGTTAAATCTCTCTTCTAGAATAAAACCAAACCCCCTTGTCCTGTCACAGTCAGACCACCTAAAAGGTCTGTCTCCCTCCAGTTCATAAACTTCCCTCATGTACTGGAAGGCCACAATGAGGTCATATTGGATCATTTTCTTCTCCACGTTGAAAAAGTGCAGCACATCAGTGAAATCTTTGTAAAACCCTCACAAGAATGAATTTCAGTAGCAACAAAATGGGAATAATCTCATAGTCAAATCAGGATTAACACACAAACATCAAGGAAAGGGCCAAACTCTGTGTTCACAAACCTTAGTGCAAATTCAGAAAGGCACATTTTCTGCACAAAAGGGCTACTGCAGTACTCTAAACTTGACAATAACGACTACATGCATCAGGGAAAAGGCGTGCTTCCAGTTTAAAAACAAATAATTTTCTTCAGTATAGTTATCTGGCCCTTCTGCTGACCAGCTACCTAGGTGGCAGCCCTACCCTTTCATCCTAATCACAAATTTGAAATAGTGGACACTATAGATAGGGATTAATATACATTTTTGCACCGAGTCTCAATAACTTCAAAATACTTCTTATGAACAGTTTCTAATTCAGTGTTTTGATTTTAGTAAACAGTCAGTATATATACTTCAGCACAATACTCTTTAGCACCAGTATGCAAAAACAAGCAGTTACAAGTTGTGTATAAACTATATATATGTTATGTATATACTACTGTAAAACGAAAGATTAGATAAATGATAGAGATACAGTATGCATATATGTACATGTATGTGTATATACATAAAAGGATTACAATTCCTGCATACTGACCTTGTCCATCAGAAGCACCTAGTTCAAACTTCTCCCCAGAAACAGACCTCTTGTGTCAAGTGTATAAGGTAAGTTGAAACCCTTACTACACACTGCTACTTACAAGGCAAAGCAAAATCAGCCTGTAAGATACCATATTTCAAATCTAGCATAGGTATTTACAAATGCCAAAATGTAAATTCCACTTTTGCTGGTTTTATATGACTATATTCTAATTTTGGTCACTATATCCTTATTGAAATGTGCAGAATGTTGTTTCGGCTTCTATCAGGTTGATGTTAGTGTATAGTAACCCAGCTGCAGAGACAAAATTCCCAAATCAACACTGAAGTTAGTGTGCATGACATCTGTTATCATTTCCTGAGTGCTGATTCAGAATCTCTGCATGTGCTTGAATGTACCTCTAGCACATGATGCTGATGTATAGATACTCCCCTTGTACTTCATTTTACATATTTTAATTGGAAAAAAATCTTTGTATTGTAGTTTATGAACTTATAGTTGTCTTTAGAGTATTGCTAAAACACAGCTTTTCCAAGTGTTTTTTTTTTTAACCGTAAGTTTCATTTTTTGTTTAAAAAAAAAAAACAATCATCTGCTACAGTTTGTAGTTTGCTTAGAGTAATGGAGATTTATTTATAAGTAACCTCCTGTTTATTTCTTTAAATTAAAAAGTACACATTTCAGTGGGACTCAGAATATATGGCATCAGTTCAGTGAATTTAAGAATGTGGCTTTCATTATTAGCTGTGTCTGTGCGAGGTCCCTCTGCTGATTATGAAAGACAAACTAGGCAGGCTATTTTTACTCAAGTACTTCCAAAATTACCCTGGTTCTAGTTGGTATAATTTCTGTTATTGTCACCTGCATCTTCCAAAGATTCTTAGTCACTCAAACAAACACAGCAGCAGGAAGACTGTGAAAATGAGCATTTACTAAAACTACTTCAGCTTTAAAGCAACTTTTAATGCATATCTAACAATAGTTGAAATTTATGAGTTACACAGTAAGAATATATCTTAAGCAGCTGCTGTTACACAAAGTTCCATCCGTGAAAACAGTAGTGATCTCTGCACATTTTTCATTAAAACTTTCCAAGTTAATGTGATAATAAAAATTTGAACAGAAACCTCCTTTTACAATACTGAATTCCTGAGCTTCACTGTTCCACTGAAAACCCCATTTTACAGCTCTTACAAATGCAACTTTCAATAATCCTGCTGCCCCCTCTAAATCAAGAACACAGACATTAGAGACTAGAAACAGCAATTGACACTGCGTGAAGCCATATAAAGAAAAATTATCTAAGCCAAGTGAACAATGATTTAAACCATGCATTTTCAACATTTGCACACCTAGCAACCCTATTTCAGGAAGATTTTAGAACTGTTCATCTTTTAGTCTTAAGATACTAAGATAACCGCAAACTACAAAGTTATTAGGAGAAAAGCATGCAAAAATAAGGTCTGTCACCAAAGTGAATTTATTAAAAACCTATCTCTGATCTTATGCTACTAAATCACGGCATTACTCAATAGCTTTGTAATTGTCACCTGCCCCTCCAGTGTTCTCTGGATAGTGGCAAAAGGGGACTGAAAACACTCTGAGATGATGCTGGTGTTAGAAATCTGTATCACACCACCCTCCAGACTTCAAAGAAACAACCCTTATGATGTTTCTGGGGCAGGTGGCATGAAGGGCAAGTTCCCAATGCACCTTCCTGCATTCATCAGGAGGAACTTTCAGAGTATGTTAGAATACCTTTGAATGGATATCATTTAAAATATTATAGGTCACAAAGCTATATTTCAACAACTGTAATGATTTGCCTTTCACTTACTTCATATTGCAAGCCTAAGTTTCTTGTGACATGGCAAGTAGCATACTGGTCCATGGAAGAAATGGTACTAACATCCCCAATACCTCTAAACAAGTTGATTTAGCCTCGTGAGTATTTTTTCCTTTCTATGTCAAAATCTTTTGTTTTAATTTATGTTTAAAATCTGTGGACAAAATCTCAAAATCTGATAATCAGGTTTTTAATTCCACACAATGATGACCTTTCAAGTCAAAATGACAAGATGGATTCTTACATTTGTTAACCAAAACTTGATTATTTACTTTTGTTTTAACCACGCCAAGCTAAAAAAAATTGATCGCTTCAGAAATGAAGACGTGTTAATTATGAATCATTTACTCATACTGTCACCTATTTTTAATAATTAGGTAGTTCCAAGGTTTACGGACTCTCAGAATATTTGTATTTATTTGGAACTCGATATATCAAGTAACTTATAGGGGAAACTTTGATCCAGATCAGTGAAGAATCTTCTAGTGAAACCTTACATACTGCTCTGAAGTTCTGCTTTAAAGTGCATTCCAAGTTTTTGTTAAGTATTGGCCAATTACAATCAAGAAAAAGCAACTTACATCTGTTGTATCACCATTAGCTGTGTTCACAAATAGTAGTTCACATATTTAGTAGGGCTTCAAGAACTCATCATGTCACCACAACAGAATATGCCAACGGGTCTCTTGCTAAAGATATTTTAAAATTAAAATGATACCTTTGCAGTTTTTCCGTACCCTTCCTTGATACAAAAA
>NC_092857.1:22044703-22057203 GCF_039878825.1 Excalfactoria chinensis | reverse complement strand
AAATGTGTGATGTAATGGACAAATTATGTTACCATTTTAAGAATGTCTTTTACAGAAAATTAGCATAAACATGGAAAAACAAATTTAAATATCTGGGAGGTCTGTTTTGCATTCCTTATCTGTCTTGTCAATGGTTAATATCTGCTGATGAGCAGTTACATTCATCTGTAGCTCTCCAAGTGCTTCCCCAAGATAAGTAAGCATCATTATCCTCATTTTTCAGATGGAAAACTAAGAGATTGTGTTACTCCCACCAGAATAGAGAGCATGTAGAAAGCCAAAAATAGAACTCATTTTCCATATGTAACACTCAGTTCTGTATCCACTGGACCACACCACCTTCCCACAAGCATCAGTCACACCTCATGAGCTGCATAGCTGAATTTTAGGCGCACAAAGAGAAAATTCCTCTTTTAACTCTTACATTGAAGACTATGCTTTTTCACTTGTTTCACAGCTGCAGATTTTTCCAACACCCTACTAACTCGTGGAATTTGTGGAATTTGCTTCAGCTGAGCTTTTTGCTAGCTACAAAGCTCGTACAGCACAGAATAGGGAAAAAACGCAGGAAACACTTTAAACTGTTCCACATGGAATAAATTCCACCTTAAGGAATGAAGCTGGAGAGAGAACTCTGCATAATTCCACAAACACTGCTTAGTGTAAAAAGTGTGGTCAACAATGTGGAGAAGTTATAAGGATGTGCAAGGATAGCATACATGTAGCAAACCTCACCATCAGCACTGCTCCCTCAGCCCCCCACCACACTTACCCAACTGCAGTCATTCTATAAAAAAGCAGGCTTCAGAAAAAGTATAAAAGTACAGAAAAAAACCTCTCCTTTGGTGAGACACGAAAAAGTAGACATTTCCTGCAAGCTCAGAAAGAAGAGGCAAATGCTGTACTATAGAAAATAATACCACTGTAGGATATCAGAAGCCTGAATTAGTGTAAAAGATGTGGCTAACATTTAAAACTGATTTAAAAGTAACTTATTTTGCCTGACAGAAAAATTTTAGTTGTTTTCTAAGAAGGACCACATACATTTACTCAAATACAACACTATTTACTTAAAAAAAACCACAATCGTAATTGCTCCAGCAATCTCTGCAAACATAAGGACTATTATGTACCTACTCAAACCATTGCATACTGTCTGTTGCAATCAATAGTGATTGCACCACATCTCTTTCACGCTTTTAAGAAGTTAATTCTGATGACATAGACATTCCTGTGGTAAGAACCTGAGAAGAACTTTGACCAGCGTTTATATACGAGCTACAAATATGTCTAATTATGTAATACTTAGTGCTAACAATGCTTTGAAAAAATAAAACTCATGAAGTAGAGCACATGCCAGTAACTTCTTTGCAAGATGTACTGAACGAATTTGTGAATTCTTACACTTTTGGTAACTAACCTTGCCTTACAAACTGCATACCAGACTAGACTGACGATATAGTTCATTATTGTAAATCCTATCTTCCTGCTGCTTCCAAGAAAAGACCCTTTACACAAGCAAAGGGACAGTCATAACATTTGCTACAGCAGACTGAATAGACAAAGTAACCCAAATGATAGGAATATTTTCCACTGTAAATACTACTTCAGAAACTCAGACATTAAAATAACTCACAAGCAGGGGATACTCTGCTAAAAATACCTCTATTTTTATTTGAAGGAGTTCATATTTACTGTTTTCCAGGAAATTCCATAAACATGCTAAATTTGAAATTAAATGTATTTATCACGTGGCTTGACAGGTCTGTAGCTCGACCTTGACTTTTGTCAAAAGCTATTATTTCTGCTCTATGCATCACCACTCTAAAGAAGTTCTCAAAATGGATCCTAGTCAAGAGTTCTGCAGAAGATTCAAGGGACAGAAAAAAAGCATGATTTACTGCTCCCTTCCTAAATAGATTTTGTGGAGCTGTGAGTAATAAAAAATAAAAACATATTGTTGATAATATTATATTAACTTCTTTCAAAAGAATACACTGAGTATACTAAAGAAAAACAGTAAATAAAACAGTAGCACTTCTGTAACTATGCCACAATTCAACATGCATAATAACTAATGAAAGGACTGAATTATTGCAGCAAATAAATGTTCTGTACATATCTCTTTTCCACATTAATTTTCCCCTCTTTTGCTCTTTGCTTCTATTATAAACATTTCTTAAAATTTAGCCTTGATTTTCTCCCCAGATTACACTGTACAGGGGGGAAGGGAGCACACCAAACCTTCTCTCTAATCCTCCTCATCTTGGCCTAGATTTCCCTACTAGCTCCATCCAAATGCTGCTGCCACCAGAGCTATCCAGCTATAGTTTCCCAACACATTTCAGAACTGTAAACACTTCCTGCTATCAAAGAAGTGCTCCCTCCTCCTCCTTATTTTGTTTCTGAAGCACACATAATTGTTGCTAGTTATTTATGGTATGCAGCATGGTCAGGGAGTCATATATTTAGGGGTGCATTTGCCTGCATATTTTTACTATATGAAGCCACGATGCAAAAAGAAGAGGTGTTGTAGCTTCTTTTGTCATCAGCTGTGTGACCAGTAGAAACAGACAATCACTCCCTTCTTTTGCTTCTGATACTTAGCAAAGCTCTTCTCTTCCTGCCTTCTCCGTTCCTGCTCACAGCATGATTTCTTGCAGCAGGTTATAATTACCCCTGTCCTTATGTCACCCATGAGTCTTCATTTTTAGTCTCTGCTCTCCTACTTCAAAAACTTCCATTTAAGGGACAATATCAATTTCTGCTGTTTTCCAAATCTGCTTTAAACTGACAGCTTGCAAAAGCCTCTCATTTCCATTTTTTAATCAGTACTGTATCTTCACATATCTTGCAAGCCTTCAGGGGTATTTCAGCATCTAAAATTCAGCTGACTCCAAATGCATGAGTTCTGAGTGCATACCTGTAGAAGCCTCAGTAGTAGCTTCCAGTTACCTGGTTTGTTGGACCCACCTGAAGGTAAGACTGCAAGAGGGCAGAAGCACAAACATAGACGTACTGTGCTTTGCATACAGTCTGAAGAAAGTTATCCATGAATTACCAGAAAATATGATTTTTTCCTGGAACAAACTGTAACACACAAACGTGTGTCTCTCTATGACAAGAAAATATTTTATGCGTAAACAAGAATCATAAAAGCAAGTGAGCTGTAATATAAAGCCTCACATTGCGTGCTGCAGTTTATATTCAAGATGCTTTTTGTTTGTTTGTTTTTGTAGGTTTAAAGTGACTCAGAACACTGCTGTAAAACCGTTCTTGTATTTATACTTTCTGTGACGTTAAGCAGCTACGAAAGAAAAACTTCTCCAAAAGAGCGTACAGAAGGACGTGGTTTAGTTGAAAATGTTGGACTGGATGATCTTGGAGGTCTTTTCCAACCTTGGTGATTCTATGATTCTATGATCATAGAGTTATAAGTTTTCTAAAAGCTGTATCCAATTACAGTCCTGAATGATTTGAATAATAGACTGCCTGACATATTCCAAGATAAGTGACTGCTACATTTCTTCAATATTAGGGTCATATACTGTACTTATCTATTTTTACTCCATGATCTCCATTGCCTGGTAATAAATTAATTTCTCACTGTTGGTTTGGCATGTGCCCTACAGTTAAATTCATTTTCTCTCCAATTGAAGGAAGAAAAAGTTTTCTGAAGTATGACAACTATTCTTATTTTTAGAACAAGTGGCCACAGATTAAATTTAGAATATTATTTTAAGAGGGATATTCCCACATAAAGTCTTAAAAGCTCTTTTTTATATTTTCATTTTTAGAGAATTACCTGATGGTGCAAAACAACACGACTCTAACTATATAACTACTTGCATGTAAGTCTTTTAGCAGCGTATGGTTATCATTTGAAAGAACAGCTTTTAACTGTAGTGTTTAAATTTTTCTTGTTTCCTAGAGAACAAAAGACTTCAAAAGACTTCATATACATCCGCAACTATTATCAATGGCAGTTACAGCTGAAAAACAGGAAATAACCATGCAGTAGCAACAACTAGTTCTGACATGACCAGTTGTTTCCAGACCAGCAAGTATAAGGCGATGTTCCAGGTTCCTCACTGGTTACCAAGAGCTCAGCAGTACCAAGAAAAAAACATTTTGCAGATTTAACCCTTTCATACAGAACTTCTTTCTGCATTGTCGTGTAACATGTATGACAGTATTTCACATTTTCAGAATGTGTGAGTCATGAATGACTATGCATCATGCAAAGTGACTGTATGTTCAGCTTGTTACTGGCCCACTTGGAATTTAATTGCATCCTGATTTTCAGCCTAAAGTAAGACTGATAGCTACCACATAATCTGAAAGTCTATCTTATAAGCACAAAACCTTAGCGCGTGTAAATGTAAGACTGAATTATTAGCTAGAATAGTTTATTTCTTAAGTCAAATCATTTGTTACACATTCTTTACTTAAGAAATATTTAAGTATATAATTTTACATATGAATTCCTCACCCAACAAAACATATTTTAACAGCAGTTATTAGAATATCAGAGTAGGTTCTAGATATCAACCGCATAAGAAACAGGGCTAGGCTAAAAGATGCTCGTGCCTATATGTTGCCTTCTTCTGGTCACTCCCACCAACTTTCACAAGGTTAATTCCCCTTTGCTGCTGTTCCTTATTATTAAATTGCAAATTGGCATTGTATAAAAAATTGATTAAAATAAAATTAAATAAACAACATCAAGAATGCAAACTACTATTCTTTTCACCAACAAAGGAATGCCCTCCATGATTTTTCTAACCTTAATTATACCTGTAATTTTGGGATTCCCTAATAGGAAGTGCTAGTAAGCAGAGTGCAGTAACTGTATGAATTGTGACACATACTCATATACCACTGACTATAAATCTGTACCATTTTTATTTGCGCTCACAGCTGTGATTTGTATACTCGTGAAAAAATAATTCCAAATAGGAAAATGTCATAATTGGAGACATGCACTGCAAACAACCACAGAATTAATAACTGTGATTTTATGTAGCTTATTTTTAATAAAGTAGCAAGTAGATTATTTGAAAGATTTGTATAGTTTGTATGTGTAATTTGTAAATGTAAATCTTCCCAAGGCAAAGAAAAAAACAGATTGAAAAAGAAGGCATTATTCTTAAACAGGCAATATCCATCAATTTCTCCATATTACAGACATATTTATTTCAGATCAAAAAGAAGCTGCCAGCCTTGCATGTAAACTAGAATTTCACAGGTGAAAGTATTTCCAAAAAATTGCTTTGACAAATGCCTCAAAAATACAGTCAGCTTAAATTAAGACACTCCCTCTGCTCTTCTTTAAAGGATACTTACATCAATGATTGATGAATCTGACAGACTTAAGCCCTCTAGGTCTGCTGTTAAACTTGGGGACAAAACAGCTGCTGCAGGGACTGCCACAGGAGTTGTTACAGGGTAGACTAAAAGTGAAAAATGATTTGACACTTAATATAAAATAAAATACTGGGAAGGATAATAATCTACTTTCACTAAGTTTAAAACATTCCTACATCTTGACATAATTATTTTATGTTCATAGGTTTCCTAATCACAAAAGATTATTTTTATCACACATTGCAGCAATGGTCAATATAAACACTGAAAAAAAAAGTGGAACACCTTTTTTACGTTCAAGATATATTGTCCTTCTTACTCACTTTTACCTTACATTTAATCCTTCCATCTGATCCATGCTGTGCAGCACATTTTTGAGTTATGTGCAAAGTATATATTAATGCAACGCTAACATTTGATGCATATGTAAAAGTAAACCTGCGGAAAAGCACTAAAAAGCACAGAAAAAAGTAACACCTGCCCTACTCTACCTTAACACAACATTTTAATCTGTTGTTTGAAACAGTCATTTTTAGTATCTTATAGTACCATAATGCATGACGTTGCAAATGACACATCCATGGGTACTTGAGGAAGTAAGCTCACTTCAACAGAAAATAAGTCTAGACATAGAAAATTCTCGAAAGAAATGTTTTACATCTCAATACATTCCAGACTGTTAAACTATTCTTAGCTCTACAGTAAACAAAATCATGTATAATAATAATTTTGTATAAGAAAAGTTACTCATCAGGGTAATATATATATACTTTTTTTTGTTGTTGTTGTACAATTTTTTTATTTTGCATACAAAAAACGAGGAGATTCAACATTTAAGACATTTAAAATTTCACTGGATCAACTGGATTGAATTCATGCTGTAGAAAAAGAAAACAGACTTTAATCAAGATACTCACAGTCATCTAAATCTAACAGAAATACATCTTGTTTATTTGGAGCTTTTCTGTCTTGCACTGTTTTTTCTTCTTTCTGTCAAAACAGATGAATATTGCATCTTTTACTATAACAGCAGAACAACAGCCTTTAATACTTTTAGAGTGGCAATGTGTATATTCATTGCTTCGAGCTTAACATTTAAAGAATTCACCTTGTGAGAAAGAGTTCAATGTACATGCAAGATGAACCCAAATTTCACATTGAAGTTGTTTCACTCCTCTGAAGCCTGTGTTTACATTTAATTTTAATAACATCTGCTACTCAAAGAAAATCTGCTGACAGATCAGACACTTCTGTGACCACTAGAGACAAACTTTTTTACATGAGAAAAAGTCATAAGAAAGTCATTATCTGCACTTACCTACGAGGGGGGAAAACCTGTAAATATAGATCTAAATAAGAAAATCAGAATGGCATGTTGTCTCTTCTGGCCTCTGTTTCAAAGACACCACTTACATGCTGCTTCACTTTCTTCTGGCACTCAAGATACATATAGAGATCCCTTCACAAGATCAGCAGATAGAACCACTTTCTTTGAATGTCATCATAGACTAAAATGACCTACCTTGCCTAAAAGTACATTCAATTTTTCTAGCCTCTCTGCTTCATAACCAATTGCAAGCTAGTGCTATGCCAGAATTTATTTTTATTTTCATTTTTAAAAATTTTGGAGAATTTACTTCTCAAGAATACACAAAGAAAGCAGGTTGACATTCTCACTATTTGAAGCCATTGATGTTAGAATCTATCAGGCTTGATATGGAACAAAATGACACTGCTCTTCATTTTCATCCAGTGAACCCATGGTTCAACCACACCATCCCCTGGGCTGCACAAAAAGAAGGGTGGCCAGTAGAGAGAGGGAGATGACTGTCCATCTCTACTTTGCCCTTGTGAGGCCCAGTTGCAGTACTGCATCCAGGCCTGGGGACTCTAGCACATGAAAGACATGGAGTTGTTGGACAAGGTCCAGAGAAGACCACAAGGATGATTAGATGGCTCTCTGCTCACAGAAGCACCACTCCTACAAAGAAAAGCTGAAGGATCTGTACTTGTTCAGTCTACAGAAGAGAAGGAACCAAGGAGACCTTATAGCAGACTTATAGTACTTAAAAAGGGCCTACAAAAAAGATGAATAAGAACTATTTGTCAGGGAGTATAGCAGCAGGACAAAGGGTAATGGTTTTAAGGAAAAGCATGGTGAGATAGCGGAGCAGGCTACCTGGAAAACACATGGATGCCCCATGCCTGGATGTGTCAAGGTCAGGTTGGATAGGGCCCTGGGCAGTCTGAGCAGGCGAGTGGCAGCCCTGAACACGGAAGGGTCTTGGAACTGCATGGTCTTTAAGGTCATTTTGAGCCCAAATCTTTCTGTGATTCAAACAGACAGGATTCTCTTATGAGGTCCTTACAAATGTGCTTTAGGTATTCTATGAGGAGAATGCTCTTGTGGACAGAGAAGAATGGTGGAAGCTTTTTTATTAATAATTTTTTTGATTTTTAAATCAACTGACTGGAATGTTCCTAATCACTACAGTATTTGAGTGTTCTATTATCGCTGGTTTATTTGTTCCATGAAACCCCTCTAGGCCAATGGAATCCGACAAAATATCTTTAAATGAATCGCAATATGATTCCATTCCTTTTATGTTTTGTCTTAGTGTCTCCGCTGCATTTCTGAGTACCTGGTCAGTCACAACCGCAAGACTGCATTTTTTCTCTTCCAGTGTAATTACTGGCAACTCATTTGGCTACTTTCTTTTCTTCTGGGAAATAAAGACAAATATTATACTTCATAACTCACAGGTGCTACCTGAATAATGTGATTGCTATTATTTGCATATAATTGAGTTACGAATTACTTCATATCTAAGAAATCCTGCAAAAATTGAGATACACATGCTTTGTTTTCTTAAGACTGAAGCTGAGAAAGACATCATATGACACTAAGAACCTTTAAGCTTGCTTTTCTTTATTCTGTTATTTGTTTTACCATCCTGAGGTAGTTTTTAAGTATATATCACAAAGCTCAATATGTAGATTTGTAATATACATTTCATTTCTGGACTTCTGTTACTTTGAATCTGCAGTGTAAAAAACCCTAACACATCAACAAAACAACAACAGTGATGACAACACAACCCTGCCATCTGGGAAATATAAAACCAGGAGCAAAGTAAATCAAGGTAAAGCTAATATTAAAGTATGATTAAGTGTTATTTTTTACTTCAGTCAAGTGTGTCAAGCTTACACACATACAGAGGTACTAAAATACATAAATATTTTCATATTCATATGTATATTTCCAGATATACATATGCGTACATTGTATATGTGTTTCTGTACAAAACATCACAGGAATCTATTCAAATTAGTCTTGCCTAATATATATATATGATTATTTTTTGTTTTTTTTTCAAAGAAAATAAAATAGATTGGCTTTCTAGAAATAATGAATAGCCAGTGACTGCAACAAATACTATCAACAGATATTTCTAATGAGCGAAAAAAGCTTTGCATTCCAAATCAAGATAATAAAAAGGTTATGACGTGTCTGGCATTTCCCTGTAATAAATTTTATTTTTCTTCTCTTAAAATAAACCTACAATACAACCCAGCTTCCTGCCAGGAGAGCTCACTATGGGAAAAGCAGAATACTAAACAAAGAAGTTAAGCTATATTCCATCAAACATTTCTCCATTTGCAATTCATCTTGGTAATAGAGATAGAACCTGGTAAATGCATATAGGACTTGAAGCAGGAGATTTCTCTTGCTCAATGCATAATTCATGTGCTCCGCCTGCAAAGTGTGTAAAATGAGAATTTCACACCGCAGCATGAGCCATGGAGCTGCAGAGAAAAGGCAGATGAAATCATATTTTGCTGTGTGAATTTTATTTCTTATCCTCCCAATATTTATACAAAACCATCATTGACAATCCAAATGCATTGACAGATCACCCACTGTTTCCATTGTGTTAGCACTTGAAAAGAGATCAGGCAGAAAGATAGACAATTTGTTTTTGTATATTTTTTAAATAGTGGATCAGGTTTTTAACAGCTGAGTGACTGTATTATACTTGTATAAGGAGGTCAACAGTAGCTGATTTAAAAATCCCACTGCAGAGATACCTACTTACACATGCATCCTCAAATCTGGCTTTCTACTGTAGAAATGCTTAGATCATATTATGTACCTGAACACTTTCAGCTATACATATTTCAAAATTATATAAAACACTGCAGAATAAGAGAGGGACTTTTCTATTCACCACAGCTCAATTACAGTGAACACAACAGCTTTTACAAAACTGTTTTTCAAGAAAAAAAAAAAAAAAAAAGAACACAAAAATATTAGTAATGTATTCATGAAAAATAATTGGAAGTTTGTGTAGCCTATTTCTATACTGGAAAATGCAAGGGTGCATGCGTAAATTAAGCTCTCATGTGAGCATAATCAAACCTTATTATGAAAATTGTGCTAAACATGGCAATGGTACCCAACAAGATACAGAATGGTAGACAACCCTCAGAACATTTGTTAACTAACAGTTCATAATTTGTGTCACACTGAACAACTATAAAAATAGACCCAACTAATTATTCCTCTCATCAATGTGTTTTTTCAGAAAGTATTTTCATTTTTATTCATAATGATAAGAAAGCCCAAGAAATCATCTCCCCATCTACACTGGCCACATTACAAATGTTCCCATAGCAGAATAATACAGTGTCTTTTCCAATTAAAATCTTCCAGTTGAAGAACATGCCTTTCTGAAGGCCTAACTGAAAAAGTCTGATTTCTGGGTGACCTGGAGGCAGGAAGCAGAAAAAATCCAAGTTTTTAATGGAAGTAAAATAAACATGAGTCGTTCCTGTAAAAGGTTTGATACAAGGACTCCACATATGACTGTATCTGAAATGTTCTTTACAGCTTGTTAAAGCATTGCTTTTCTTTCGAACTTTGAAGGGCCATCAGGGTTATCATTAGTTATCTACACTTCTGATCACAAGGCTAAAAATAGGTACCCGTACAAAAATCAGTTAAGCTAGTCAGTATAATAGTCACCCTTGAAAGAAAATATGTGTGATTCTCACCTCCACCTCCTTATCTAATTATGCTTCTGAATATAACTATCAGAAACACTTGCAGTATAAATGCAAGCATCCAACATTACTTAAATAGTGAAAAAGTCCTCTGTGTGCAAGAGCATTAAATTCACATCAGACTCTCACCCAATTCATTCAGCCTTTACTGTTTTCATATACCACTACATTGGCCATGTCAAAAAGTTTTCAAGTGACAAACATTTAAGGAATATTTGGATAGTGAACTCTGTGCGATCTTTTCAACTACCTCCTTGTCATCTTTTATTTTACTGCCATGTATGCAAACCCACTGTTATTTAACATTTTTGTGACATTTTAAAGCTTTGCACTTCTTCAGCTCTACAATTTGACTCTGATCAACTCTTCTGTTAATGGCTTAAAACTTCCTTTGTTCCCAATACATTTCTATTTAGGTACCTCTTCAGTAAGGCTTTAAGACTACTCCAGCAAAGATCCAAATGCTTGACAATGCTCTATTGACTTCAATAAAAAAAGGCCCCGGCTTCTTAGACATTCTGGTTCTCATACTGCACAGTACATTGACTTCACACATTCTCAGCCACTGTTTTAAAATATAAAAAGCTTGCTTATACTGGTAGTCCTCACAAATCATATGAAGGAACTATAATAGTTTAAATAATTGTAGTGAAAGTAATCACAAAGGCTGGTCCTGATGCTCTGAGGAAGGACAATTGCAGCAGAGGACATGCAGTTATCTGAACACAGTTGTGTAGTGACTTCTCAGCGTAAAGGGCCTTTCTTCCTCAGCTGAAGGAATATACCTGAACAGCTTAACAAAGTTACTGACATCTCTCTTAACTATTTGAAACACACTTGTCGAGTAGCTTCTACAGTTGTATCAAATGCAACAGAGGAGTCCTGTTTTGACTACTTAGCAGTTGATACTGAAATACTGATCATAATGTGCCAGCTTAACTTAAAATGCTTCCGATTATCACTTAATTTTCAACACCATACAGTGTTACTAAAATGGAAACTTCTGAGCTAAAATCCTAACTGCATTTTTTTTTTTTATATTGTGTATAGATAGAATTGCAAATAAATTTATGACAACAGAAAAATGACTTTCAGAAATAATTTTACCTTAACCTTAGCATGAAGCTCCTTATATATTTATTTTTTTAATGAAAGGTAGTTAAGTAAACAGAATCCACATCATACAATTAGCTTCAGTTCAGTAATATTTGAATAAAATGAACTTCTAACCACTTTATCTTTACAGAAATAAGCAATTAAAACTTAGCTAACACAAGGTAACTTGCAAAAAAAAAAACCTTAGCTAACAAAAACTAAGCTGGCTCTGATGAACACTTTGCATCTTTAAACATTTCAGAATTTCACTAAAAAAAACATTTGAAGGATTGTTACTTCATAAATTTAGCAAGAAAGTTAACATAACTTGAAGTGATGGAACAATTAATACGCTTTATTCCTATTAAATAGGGAGCAATAAAAGTTGATCACTCATTAAGGATATTAATTGTACTAGTCTACGCATATATCTGTAGTAAATAATTCTACTAGCCTATGTATATATCTCAAGATAAATGAATGATTCTTAGATGCATCCTTTAATATTTTATATATATACACAAATATATGTATGCATATACAAATATTTAAACTATCTTACCTTTCTAGAGATTGCATTTCCAGACTTTTCAGCTTCTGAGTCACTATTTGAGTCTGATTCTGACTTGGAGTTTGAAGAACTCTCATCTGATGAACTAGATTCTGTACCAGAGGAGCTGTATGTGCTTCTGGTTTTGGAGACTGCCTTTGCTTTCTTTTTAATGTCTTCTGAATCACTAGAGATTAAAATCATTAAATGTAAGAAACACACAGAAAACCACCAAAGAAAAACACTTAGGAGTAATAATATCATAAAATGGTTGTGAGTTGGAAGATACCTTAAAGATCGCCTACTTCTGACTCCCCTGCCATGGGCAGGGACACCTTCCAGTAAACAAGGTTGCCCAGGATCACCATCTAACCTGGCTGTGAATGCCCCCAGGGATGGAACATTCACCGGTTCTCTGGACAAC